>NW_009951949.1:564735-580072 GCF_000747805.2 Chaetura pelagica | reverse complement strand
CCCTACACTCTGCTTCCCAACAGGATGTCCTTTGAGCACATCAGCTCTGTAAATATGATTAGCAATGCATGGTTAGTCTGTGCAGCAGCACTTGCTCAGAAAAATCTAGTCTTTGTTGCCTGTGAGTATTCGAGCCCTGTGGATTCATTCATTTTCCATCTGCATCACTAGTTTCATTTTTGAGAAAAGGAAACATTTCAAATTTGGTACAAGATGTGCAGGTTCAGTTGTGGATGTGTTCATCTTTGATTTAGCCTCTTTTTTGTTAGTTTTTTTTTTTGTTTCCTCAGTCTGCTTTGAAAGAAATAGCTGTTGTGTGATTCTCTTACTGACGAGGAGAAAAGGCTGTGAGAGAAAAGTAAATCATACAATCCCACTTAAATAAAATATGAGTTGTGGTTGTTGGTCAGTGAGCAAAAAAACAAGTTTGTTTTTTTTTGAGGAGAAAACTCTGCCTCCCTTTCTTAAGATACATAGTACACAAATCCAAAGCCATTTGCTACACTAACAGAAATATTTCAGGAGTGTATTTGACTAAGACAAGAAATTAGAGCATTTTTGTCTTCACACTTTCTTGACAGCACCAATCAAACACATTATTTAGAATCCAGGTCAGGCAGTGTGGGTTTGACTTTGTACCTCCCCATCCTCAGTGCTGACGAGTCAAATCTAGATTAAATGGTTGAATTCAGGTGTGGGAAAGGTGAGATTGCAAAAGTGATGGTTTAATTTTTCGTCTTTGTTTCTCACTATTTGAATCTATTTTAATTGTCAATGAAAGCAATTAGCTTTCCCCAAGTTAAGTCTGTTTTGCAGGCGACAGTAGTTGGTGAATAATCTCCCTGTCCTCACCTTAATCCACAATCTTTTCTATCCTGTTTTCTCATTACATCCTGTTGAGGAGGAAGAAGGAGAGGTCACCTGGGTGGGCATCTGGCAGCCTGCCATGGTCCTGTCATGATTTTAATCCATCCAGCAGCAACTTATTTGCTGCCTTCTGCTCTGGGGAATGGAGAAGAGAATTGGAGGGGTAACAGTAAGGAGATTGTAGGTCAAGATAAAAACAATTTAATACTTTAAAATAATAACAGTAAAACCACAACAATAATAGAATACACAAAGAAGTGAAGTGCTGTTGATCACCAGCAGCCCACCAATGCCTAGCGGAGTCCTGGTTAGCAATCTCAGTGCAAAGAAAATCCCAAAACCACAATCACAGAAGAGAAAGAAAGATTTCTGGGCCAACCCTCAGTTTTATACTGAGAATGACTTTGTATGATACAAAGTATTTCACTGGCCAAATTGTGTCCATTCTTCTGGCTGTGCTCCCTCCCAGGTTCTTGTGCACCTGCACACTAGCAAGACACGGGAAGTTGAAAAGTCCTTAATTTCTTAGCAACAACTTCAAACATTAGTATAGTGTGGACATTCTTCTATCAAATTCTAACCAAGGATGTTCTCTAAAAAGGAATAAAATTATCATCATATAGCAGCCTTTCAAATTTTACATTATGGAGAAGGTCCCCATAGAGTTTAACCAGAAGCAGACACAGTATTGTGAAACTGTAGGCCTTATTTTGTTACTAAGTGTATGTCAGCCTAGATTAACCTTAAGTTTCAAAAACATGTCAAGTAAACATGCAGTTTAATATGTGATCTAAGGGCAGCATCTTTCCAAAGTAAGTACTTTTCCCCAGGCAACTACTTCACTACAATAAAGAAACAAATGAAATTAAATTTGACATTGAGAAGATCCCAAAACGCTTCAGATGTGTCATGGAGTGGAAAAAAAGTCTTCCCATAACTTCTTTCTAAAGCATGATTGATCAAAGAACCCTATTCTGATCTGTTTTGATTGTACTGGTTAGCAGACTTTGAATGAAAGCAGGAAAAAAAGAAACATGACGTTAAGGGAGAAATAAAACAAAACAAAACTCTCTTGATAGTTATTCTGAGGGTCACTTTGAAGGAATTATTTTTCATTTAATAAGTTATTCTACTTACTGAAAAAAATAAGTTTAATATGAACAGGTATGTTCTGAGGGCAAATTAATTGCAAGGCAGATCCTTGGCATGTGTAAAATAGTGTAATTTGATGGAATATATATCCTGACCTCAAGCTTCCCCAGATGAGCATCTGCTCCATTGCATGTTGTATATTTTTGCAGGCTAAGTATTAAAATCACACAAATCTAATACGCTTTCTTTTCCTGTGATTTTCTGCTCTCAAATCATGGCTAGTATCTTGTTAATAGCCCCAGCAACTTCAATTAATTTGTAACAAAGACTCTTCTTATATTACACTAGACCAAACTCCTTTAACCTTTCTCTATGACACATCTCAAAGGATATTATTCTTGCTGCTCTGCTTCTTACTAGCTCAAGGGCAATTATGTTCTTGCTGAGATATTGCATCAAAAGCTGCAGAAAGTGCTCTGGGTGAGGTGTAACAAATACCTTTCATAGCAATAATACCACCTCCTAAGAGCTGTGCTACCCTCCCATAGTACACTAAGATGGCATTTTCTTAATTTTGTCTTTGGGAGCCGTATATTTCATGGCACGTTTAAAGGACATTAAGGACATTTTCGGTTCCTCCTCTCTCTCCTTTTTTCTTTTTTTTTTTGTCTTTTTGTTTTTTTGGGGTTTTTTTGTGTGTTTTTTTTGTGTTTGGCATCTTTTAAAAAATTTCAATTCATGAGACTGTTTCCTATCTACCTGCATGATTCAGCCCCTGCATGATTCAGCCCTTTCTTCTTTTTTTTTTTTTTTTTTAAATATAATTTTACTACATTTAATTTTTTTTTTAATTCAATAACATTCAGAAGACCAGTAGCTAAGTGCTATTATGTTTTGCATGTCAGCAGGCAGTCCCTGTTCTAAAAAGTTTGCTGCAAAAGGAGGGAAGAGAATTACAGAAGAAATTCAAGCCTCTCTAAGCTCAGTATAAAGACCTGGCTGAACACCAGTCACGTGAAAGTCTCACACAGAGACAATAAATCACTGATTTCATATTGTACAGCAAGTCTATCTTAGCAGATAGATGCTGAGTACCAGTTCTCTTTTCTCAGCTTCAATAGAATGTCCAAACTGGTCTCCATTAGGAAAAAGAATTTGTGTCTCATTTTGTGTTTTCATCTCTCCATCTTGAACAGTTTAATTATCTGACTCGTTCCATAGGCTTTTTACATTAATGGATAGAACATGTGATTCTCTTTTTAATCCAGTCATCCATACTTTATTTTTTTTAAAACTGCATTTCCATTAAAGGTTTCTGTCATTCCATGACTTGTCATTTCATCATTCTTAAAGCAACTCACCTTTTTGACAACTATAAAACTGACTAACCATAATTTTTCTTTTATGTATGTGTATTGGATTTCCTAAAGGGCTCTTCCCTGGAAATAATTTCCTCACTTCAGCAAAGTTCTACCCTTCATCCCTTTCCCTATTTATGTTGGATGATGGTAATTTTTTAATATATTTGCTTTTTTCTTTGTCCTCCATCTGTAATTCCCTATAAACATTCTTAGGAGAATTCATCTTTCATTTCACTATTGTTTACTTTCCTTAGCATGAAATCATATTATTTTTTCAGCATCCTGTTATTCAAATATCATTATATTCTCCCTCTCCAAATAATTTATTTGTTATTTCCACTTCCTCCCAGAGCAAGCCTCATCCACAAATGATTAGATTCTCAGTAACTTTTAAATGCTTTTGATCAGTCTTTTTGATTCTTGTTTACATCTTGCTCTAATCTCATTGGTTTGTGCCTCATGCTGCCTTTTTGACAATTAAGTCTCTTTTTTTATGAAACCAATGGATTATTTATATGACAATAACTAGTTGCTAATGTGTATTTTTTTTGTAATTTGTTAGTTTTCATGATTTATCAAAGTGCTTTCTTGGCAGCTGTCTCCTCTACAGGATAGAGGAAATGAGTGATTGATATACACTGTGATTATGTCCTTTTAGCATGCGTTACAGACTAATGAAGCCACAACAAATTGACTATTCCTGAAATTATATAGAATAAGGATAGATCAGGCATAAAAGATTTTGAAAAAGGCCATGGTGTTTTGTCATAAGAATGATGCTTTAACTGCTATGTAGTGCACTGAACCAACTAATCCCTCTTTCTGCATTAGTCCAATGAAGATATAAACCTTGATTCCTCCTCAAGGAGCTTTCAGATCCCAAGATCAAAAATAGAAGAATTTAAAGAAGATCGCTGGATAAAGGTCTTTGAACAAGTACTTGTGATAAGAACAATATTAATATGTGGCTTCAAATATGCTTTGCCTGAAACATCCTAAAAAGATAACTACTTTTACTGCAGTGGGATTATTCTGACCATCAGCTGCTACTGACAAGCACAAATAGGTACTGCCTGTCCTATTCTTCTTTTCAATATAGCACCCTGGAAAACTGCAATGAGAGGGGCTCTCAAGCCTTCTGTACTCCTGTGCCTCTTGACTACACAGAATAATTGAGAATGTAGTAATTTCAAGATCTAACCATAGCAGGGAGAGTTTTCTTGACTGTCCTTTGTAATCACAACCACTATCTGGAAAGGATTCTCACCTGTATCACTATGGACTTTATTAAGGGCTCACTGGAAGCTGAGAAACCTCATGGGAATGCAGGTAATCAAAATGCCATTATCAGTGTCCCATTGGCAATTTTGTTTTGATATTACTGGCATGAGAGTAACTGGCAAGTTTTTCTAATTCATGCTGTGGTAACTCTCACTACCATCAACATTGGAAGGTATTGTCTTCCAGTTATTCTTCTTCATCTTATCTCCCACTCAACTGCTGTGCATTTTCTCAAAGTCTAACACTAAGAGCCTTTCTCATATTGAACTTCTCAAAAGTCAATATATCATCCCAATGCATTGTCAGTATGTGGCAGCTTGATGCTCCTGGCTGCTTTCTCATGCTAATATGTTGTTTCTTCTCTCCATCTCACATTGTAAAGTGAAGCATTAATGAAAACCCTGAATCTCACCTAGTCTAAACTGACATTTTCTGGCTTCCTCAGCCTCAAAAGTGCAATCATGACTGAGTATCTCTAGGTAATTATACTGTTATTCATATATGCATTTCAAAGAGTTCAATTTTGACCTTGTTATATATAATAGATACATGGATAGCACCTAAAAAAATGGATTATAATGTTTATTTCTCTGCTGGCTTTGGCTGGGATAGAGTTAATTTTTTCATAGAACCCACATGTTTCTATGTTTTGGATTTATGACTAAAATACTGATAACACAGCAATGTTTTGATTATGACTGAGCAACGCTTACACAGAATCAAGGTCTTTTCTGCTCCTCAGCTAGTGGGCTGGGGGTGCACAGGAAGCTGGGAGGGGACACAGGTGGAACACCTGACCCCAACTGACCAAAGGGATATTCCATAACATGTGATGTCATGCTCAGCAATAAAGGCTGAGGGAAGAAGGAGGAAGAGGGAACATTCAAGGTTATGGTGTCTGTCTTCCTAAGCAACCAATACATATGATAGAGCCTTGCCTTCCTGGAGATGTGAAGTAATGAATGAATTTGTCTTTTTGCTTTGGTTATACACACAGCTATTGCTTTTCCTATTGAAATGTTTTTATCTCAAACCACAGATTTTCTCACTTTTACTGTTCCATTTCTCTCCCCCTCATCCTACTCCAGATAGCTCAATTTCCAGATATTTTCTTAGGGGGAAAAAAAAATAAAAATAAAAATAATTCCTGCAAGCCAAATTAAGTATGTCAAAACTCCTGTGTTTAACTTTAAAAACCTGTTTTCCTGGAAAATATTCAGTAAGTTCTGTTTATCAACACATGAAATGAAATGGCCACTAGAAGGGGATATACTGTGAACACTTTACATGCTGTATTTCTGTATGGACTTGACAAACACAACATAAATGCACAGCTAGCTAATAATTTAAAACATGAAGTATCTGCTGCTGCTGTTGAATATTTTTTTTTTTTTTTTTTTTTTTTTACCTTTGGATCTTTTTAAAATACACTCAACCCAGTGGCATTTCATAGAATCTAGTAACCACTCTTAGAACAAAGTCATTCTTCCAAGACATCCTGGGAAGAATGTTGAATGTTTTATTATTATCATGGATGAATCTTTTTACTCTTCCTCTTCTATTCACATTAGTCTCATACAAATGGTGTTGAAACATCTTGAGGTTTTAGCTGAAAAAACTCTCAAAATTAATTAGCATGAGTTTTGCCATTACAAACAAACAAGCAAACAAACAAACAAAAAATCAGTTAGGAGGTTTATTAATAAAACAGTAATTCAAACAATAAATAATTAAGGAAAAAACTCCAGAAAAGTGGTGGTTAAAATTAATCTCTATGTAAACTAACCTTATTTGATGCAAGGATATATAAGTAGGACTGCAAGAAAACTGAAAATAAAGTAGAAAGGTCACTGCCAAATGATTTTTATGCACACACAAGTATACAGATATATAGATATACTATAAACAGAAAGTTAAAATTAACCTTCCAGAAAGCAACAAAAGTTTTGATGGAGTTTATACACTGACTTCAGTGATGCTGAGTAAGTGTTCTTCTGTGATCAAAGACCAATAACAGTATAGATCAAGTAACAGGGCTCCCAGTATCAGTAGTGCCCTCCAATGAACAACACATGCCTATCAAAGTCTGGTCTTTTAATATGGGGGGGGGAAATCAAGGTAGCGTGGGCTGTGACACTGCTTTGTCTCTGATGACACTAATTTATGTCCGTAGCTGTGCTCATTCCAAATGTATTATTCCAAAACTGGGTGATAAAAGCAAATAAGTAAGTAAATAAATAAATGAATAGCCTCAAATTCCATTGTCATAAAATCTGTGTATAATATAAACCTAATTTTTCATGGTCATGAGCATTAGCAGCTCTGTGGGTTTGAACAGGGCTTTAAACGCAACCAGTGCACTCCTGCTAACAATACACTCTGGTTTGTTGCTATGTTTGAGCCTCAGCTCTATTTGCCCTGGTACATTTTGAAGGCAGACAACATAAAAAAAGATATACTGATCCTTTTCCCTCTCTATTTGCCCTTATTCACCTTACCTATAATGAGTAGGAGCCCGTGCAGTCGTGCACTAAAGCACTTTTTCACAGTCAATACCACACAGATGTGCTGCCCCATCACATTTTTGGCAACGTCTTTTTACTTGCACCTCAAGGGGAGTAATTTTCCAAACCGTTGTTTAAAATCATGATGGAGTTAAATGTTCTTTCTTATGGTCTGATGCTATTCCCTGTGCCATCCTTGTAGCCAAGAGCCTTTTTGTTACCCGGGGAAGAAAGCAGCAGCTGAGCATGAATGAGCTGTTTGTGTGTGAATCCAAAGGGCCGCTGCAATCGGCTGCACTGGCAGCTGCCGGCTGACGTCACACGCAGCCTTGGACCACATCATGCAGCCAGCCAGGAGCAATCATGTTGCCAGGCAGCCTGTTGCTGCTCAAAGTCATGCTCAGTCAAGAGAAACGCAGTGGGTTACTGCCCTCCAGAAAGGCTACACTTGAAAAAAAAAAATAAAAAAATACTGGCTCTGCTGACTTGAGTGGCAGGTCTGACTGAAGGCTGAAGATGAAAAATAACCTCCCACCTGGACTCCTTCTTGGCCAAATAGCAGAAGCAGATTGTTTTGACTGCCTGCAAAGCTGCTTTGCTGAATTCTTCCTCCTATTCTCTTCAGTCACTGGAATCTCATGAGGCCATATCCCTGACCCAGCTCATGCGTAGTGAACCTGTTTGATTTGCCACTCAGCCCCTAGACCTGGTTGTTTACTCGTTCTCTGCTGGGAAAAGGTTGAAAAGAGGTGAGCCAGCTTAGACTGACCTGCTCTGGATCATCTCCATCTTCTTGGTTTGAATGTTAGGGCTGCAGGGATGCTCTGGTGGCCACTGCTACTATTCATCTTGCAAGGTTTAAGGTTCAGGCTTCACAAAAAACCCCTCATAAACAACAAAACAAAACAAAACAAAAAAACACTTTTATTTATAGAACAGGATTCTGCAAGATTTCAGGGCAGCATGCACAGCTATGCCTTCATAGCCAAGCACAAGAGCAGGATTTTCACTGACCCCTGACAACTGCTCATGGCAGTGAAAAGCAGCAATCCTGCTGCTGTCAGTCAAAGGCTCTTGAAAGGAGAAAATAAAACTATTATTCAATAGGATGAAGTACTTGCATGAGACACAAGAATCTGTTTTGCAGGATCAGTGTAATGGCTTCTCCAGTTCACTACTTAGTCATCTGAAGTGTGGTGAAGCACCTCACTTGTGTGAATGGGATGGTAGAACTACATTAGGTTAGAAACATTACTCAAACTATGTTAGGAAAAAGCCTCTCCATAGCATGTGCAGCAAAATATCATGTTGGGCTGTGTAATCTAAGCAGATTCTGCACTAGTGTGGCCTCACCTTGAGTACTGCCTGCAGTTTTGGACACCACAATATGAAAAAGACATCAAGCTATTGGAAAGTGTCCAAAGGAGAACCACAATGATGGTGAAGGGTCTGGAAGGGATGACTTATGAGGAGCAGCTGAGGCCACTTGGATTATTCAGCTTGGAGAAGAGGAGCCTGAGGGTTGACCTCACTGCAGTCTGTGGCTTCCTCATCAGGGGAAGAGATGGGGCAGGTCCTGGTCTCTTCCCTCCTGTGACCAATGACAGGGCTCAGGGAAATGGCAGGAAGCTGAATCAGGGGAGGTTTAGGTTGGGGTGCTTGAGCACTGGAACAACCTCCCCAGGGCAGGGGTCACAGTACCAAACCTGCCTGAGTTCAAGAAGCATTTGGATGATGCTCTCAGGCACATGGTGTGATTCTTGGGGTGCCCTACACAGGGACAGGAGTTGGACTCAATGATCCTGATGGGTCCCTTTCTACTCAACATATTCTATGATTCTCTCTGCTGTTCAGGTAAGAAGTAGTACAATTTTTTATTATTATTTTTCTCCCCATAAAACTGTAAAAAACATTCCTCATTTTCTACTCTGAAAAATTTCAGTAGAGATCTGCCTGAATGTCTCTGTGAAGGAAAGACCTTACTTGCCCTTGTTGTTTGAGGTCAGGCTTAGCATTCAGCAGGAAGCTGAGGAATCTTTAGGGGGTTCATATATACTAAATATGGGTAGGATTCACCTCCAGATTAGGAACTTAAGTTCTGGTGTGAATATATTGCTAACTACATATAAGTGAGTTGTTTGTGCCTTTATTATAGACAGGAGAGAGGAAGGATTCTCCTCCATTGTCAATCACAGGCAGTGATGTATATTTGAAGTTTTATTTGTGATGTCCAATTTGGTTTTATTGGATTGTTAGATACACACATTATCTTCTGAAATGAGGGCTACAGGACAGGCAGGATGCAGTGGAGCTAAAATGGTAATAGACACCTGTGTTTGGACATCTGAATCCAGTCCCATATGTCCAGCTAAACTCAAAGCTATCAATCACCAGTAAGAATAGACGATCCCACAGGAAAAGAACAGCTTAAAGCATTGTGATCTCCAGTTTTCACTTCACCAGAAAGTGTCAGCTCCCTTAATGTGAAGTAATTCAAGGATGCCTAAGACACAGAAAAGATGTGATCATTTCACTGCCTGCAATTCCTAATCAGGAGCATCCCAGTCACAGTTTAATATGCTCTGAACATCATATTATGTTAATGTATTAATGACATGTAAATGTTTTCAGAATAAACTACACTCATGTAAATTTGTTGGCTCTGAACTAATTTCATTCTCACAGAGCAGTGTATTTGATCTGGGCACAAAGCAAATTAACATTTTCAGAACTCATTACTATGTGTGAACATCAGGCAAAGGTGACAAATCAGTTTGGTAGACTTCCATTATTTTAGGCCAAAAAGCCAGTCTATTAGGTGATGTGGGATGCCTGATTCAAAGCACACTAGAACCTGGGAGAGTTCTGCTAGTAGCTGAAAAGGAATTTATGTCAGAGCCATGGACACGGTGGTGCTGCAGTGACAAAACACAGAATAAAGTTTAGACTTGGAACTCTGTTAGTAGATAAGTGGAATTATCAGCTGGAACAGACTCATTGGTATTAGGTCGTTTAATTGTCCCTTCATGTAACATTCACTGTAGGATTGTTCCCTTTGGTATAACAAGTCTCTAGTGCTTTATTTTAATTGTCCAATAAATTTCAAAGATGCAGTAATTAACATGGTCTATTAAATATAATCAAATACTTACTTGTAACTGATTGGAAAAAAACAAACCAAACCAAGACTTTAGTCAAGTGCATTAGCCGGTACTTATTATTAATCATCTGTTTGCTAAATTTTACGAACCCTATTCAAAAATATTTGGTCTATGGAGACAAATAAGGTACAGAAGTGCAGGAAGACTCTTCAAGAAGGAAGTCTTGAAGGTGCAGGAGCAGGCCATCCCCATGTGCTGTAAGGCAAGCTGGTGGCATAGAAGACAAGCCTGGCTGAACAAGGAGCTTTGGCTGCTATTCAGGGGGTAAAAAATCTATGGACTTTGGAGGGAGGAGAAGGCCACTCACAATGACTACAAAGATGCTGTGAGGCTGTGCAGGGAGAGAATTTGAAGGTCCAAAGTCCACCTAGAAATGAATCTAGTCTCTATGGTAAAGGATAACAAGAAAAGCTTCTATTAATATATTAACAACAATAGAAAGACCAGGGAGACCTTCCATCCCCTATTAGATGCAGGAGGAAACATAGTGACAAAGGATGATGAAAAGGCTGAGGTGCTTGATGACTTCTTTGCCTCAGTCTTTAGTAACAGGACCAGTTATAAAAAGGGAATCCAACTGCCTAAGCTTGGGGACAGGGAACAGGAGCAGAATGACCCCCCCACAATCCAGGAGGAGATGGTAAGAGCCACCATATGGAAGTGCATAAATATATGGGGCTGGATAGGATGTACTCAAGAGTTCTGAAAGAGCTGGCAGGGGTTCTCACCAAGCCATTTCCCATCATGTACCAGCAGTCCTGGCTGACTGGAGAGGTACCAGCAGATTGGAAATCAGCCAATGTAACCACACAGAATCACAGAATCTTAGGGGTTGGAAGGGACTTTGACAGATCATCTAGTCCAACCTCCCTGCTAAAGCAGGATCCCCCAAAGTAGGTTACACAGGAATGCATCTAGGGGGGCTGTGAGTCTCCAGCAAAGAAGACTCCACAACCTCTCTGGGCAGCCTGTTCCAGGGCTCTGCCACCCTCACAGTGAAAAAGGTTTTCCTCCTGTTTATGAGGAACCTTCTAAGCTCCAGTTTGCATCTGAAGGGCCCAGAAATGGACACAATACTCCAGACGTGGCCTCACCAGGGCAGAGTAAACGGGGACGAGAACCTCTCCACCTACTAACCACATCCCTTCTAATACATCTCCCGCCATTGGCCTTCTTGGACACAAGAACACATTGCTGGCTCATGGTCTTAACTTTAACCTAACTTTACTAACCTAGCTCTACTAGCCCACTGCTAAACCACGTCCTGAGCACTGTATCTACATTATTTTTAAACACATTCCAAGATGGTGATTCAGCCACTTCCCTGGGTAGCCCACTTGAGTGCTTAATAGCTCTTTCTGTAAAGAAGTTTTTCCTCACATCCAACCTAAACCCTCTGGCCATAACTTAAAGCTATTTTTTGGTGGGGAGGAGCTCAGAGCAGAGAAGGGTATGAAGGGGTTGGTCTTATGTATTTAAAGTGAATGAAAATATTCAAAGTCTTTCAGTAAGATTGAAGAAAAAAAATAAACAAACCACAATCAGAGAACAGAATACCTTTGAATTAATCTGGGCCAGCCAAATAGTTCATGTGTGCTGCTCAGCAGAGCATAGTGAAGCAGTCCCTGAGCTACCAGTGACCTGGAATAGCCCATCCAAAAGAAGCAATGCAATCTATCTTCTGGAAATACGCAGCTCTTCCTAACATCAGTTAGGCTATGCTGAGACATCACCCAGTCTAAGTACTGCTGGACTCTAAGACAGGTGATTTCTTTGGGATGTGCTGTTCTGAGCTCTTCAAATGTCAAGATGTCAAGCCAGATGTTCCCATATCATCCTTCACCAGAACATGCCAACATGTCTAGAGTCACTGTGTCTTACCAGGTTGCTACTCTGACCTGATTAATTTCCATTGTCTTCCCTGTGTGGTTGCTTGCACAATAAGATACATAATCCATACCTCATTCCAATTTAATGAGTAGTTCTATCAGTTTTGGTAGGAATTCAGGCATATTTTTAAGATTCAGGACCAAATCTTATCTCTTTTTTTCTTGAGTCCCGTTTTCAGATAAATTGCAAGCTGTTTTGTGCATATTCCTTCTTCTGTGAAGACAGCATGTTCCACAAGCAAACATACCTGTGTAAGCATGTCTTCCAAGAAGTATGTGACTAATAAAAATAAAAGAAGCAGAATTACAGGATTCGTATCTCTCCCCTTCAGCTATTCCATCTCTTTTCAAGTTCTAAGTTATGTTTTTAAATGAATTTCAGATGAAGAAGATGAGGCTAATGAAACCTTACTTCAGCTGCTCAAGGGCTCAAGACTTATTTGGCAGCCTTGGATACAGTGACAACAATATTGTGGAGCTGAGCATACTGAAGACCAGTATTAGGACAAAGACCCTAGGTTTTAGAAAGACCAGCTTCAACACACTCTGAGCCTGGTTGTGAGAGATTCCCTAGGAAGAATCCATGGAGGCAAAGGAGCTTATGAGTGCTGGGAACAATTAAAGAACAGTCTCCTGGAAGCACAAGAACAGTCCATCCCCTTACAAGGGAAAGGGAGAAGGCAGGAGAAGAGACCACTCTGGCCTAATGAAGAGACAGTGTGATTAAAAGCAAAAAAAGAAGCATACAGCCTGAGGAAAGGCAGCCAAATAGCTATTGAAGTCTACAAGAACCTTGTTAGGGCATGCAGAGAAGGAGTCAGAAAGGCTAAGGCTCAGCTAGAACTAAAATTGGACAAAGATGTTGAGAACAGCAAAAAAAAGAGTGTTTCAGATATGTGAGCAGTTCAGTAGAAGCACAGGGAAGACACAGGTCCATTGCTAAACAGGACAGGTAAGCTGGTCACTAATAATGTTGACAAGGCAGAGGTTGTCAATGTCTTCTTTACCTGTCTTTACCACCATAGCTGGACCTCAGATCACAAGATCAAGTAGCTGTAGAAAAACATGTTGACCCACCATTAGAGGAGGACAGGTTAGTTTGTAGCCTCTTGCAAAGTCTCAAATGACACAAATCTATGGGCCTGGACAGAATCCACCCCAGGGTGTAAAGAGAAGTGCCTGGCTTTGTTGCAAGCCACTTTGAAAAGTAATGGTGACTTGAAGAAGGCAAATGTCATACCTATCTACAAGAAAGGACAAAGAGGACCTAGGAAACTACAGGCCCATTAGTCTAAAATTCATGCAAAAAGTACTGGAATGAGTTGTTCTAGAAATTATTACAAACCAGATGAAGCACGTGATCGAGAAAGATCAACAAGGATTTACCAAAGGCAAATCATGCTAGACTAACCTGGTCACCTTCTGCAACAAAATAACAGTCACCCTTGCTGAAATGGACCTGGAGGTCCTGGTGGACAACCAAATGAATATGAGTCATCAGCAAGCCTCTGCAGCATGATGCAAATCAGATCCCCAGCTCCATCTGCAAGGACAGAGACAGAGACCTGATCATCCTTCTCTACAGAGCACTTGTCAGTATTGTGTCCAGTTCTGGTTCCACCAATTCAAAAAAGGTATAGACAGACTGGAAAGGGTCCAAAGGGGGCCATGAAGATGATGAAAGAGCTAGAGAACCTGTCCTATGAGGAAGAGTTGAAGGAGTTAAGTCTTATCTCCTTGGAGAAGGCTCAGGGAGGACCTCATCAAAGTATTCCATTACTTAAAGGATGACCACAAAGTGGACAGAGGCTCTGTCTTCACAGAGAGTCACATGGAGAAGACAAAGGACAATGGGTACAAGTTGGACCAGAGGAAGTTTCATAGTGCTATAAGAAATAAATTTTTATAGTGAGATCTCCCTCTGCATCACAATGCTTGTTCACATGGAAACAGCCATTGGACAAAAGAATATAATATACAAAAAATCTTTATCTCACATTCCTTTCCTCTTGAAAGTCAATGGGAATCTTGCCATTTCATACCATGCTGTCTGATTTTATCAGTACTAGGGACACTGTAAAGAAGCTGAATTCTCTAAATAGCAGAGTTAAGACCTTATCTTATTAGATCGATACATACAAAGGACCAGATACTGTTCCATTTAATTCAATAAACAGTTTACCATTGATTTTCTTGTATACAAAACAGGACTTCAACATGAGAATATTGTTGATTTCTCATTTAAATTTTAATGAATTATTGAAAAGACAGAAACTGAATTGAAGGAAAAGCAAAAAAAAAAAAAGGTTTAGTGTCTTGTTTCATGTAAAGAATCAGCTGAAGTGGGTCAAAGAGAATCCAAGTAATCTGAACATTAAAAATACATTAGTAATAATCTTTGTTAGAAAGTAACTATGAGATAAAGCTGTTTGTTGGAAAAATAAAAAGCAGAACAACAGAGGTCTGCATAAAGGCTTCCTTTAGGAAATACTTAACCAACATCTCTATTTTCAGTACACACTTAATCCTTTACAGTTCAGTGGCTTAAATCTTTCCATCAGTAAGGAACAACTTCTGAATTAGGGCCTAACTGTCTTAGTTTTGTGAATAGTTCCAGCTTAGCCCAAAGCCTATATGACAATACAACTGCCTTACAGCAAAATCAACAATTTTTGGACAATGCAGATAGAGCTAATCTGCATATTTATTATTCAGGGCTATTTAATTTTTCTAAACCCAGAAACAGAGGATGGCCACAGACATATTACAAACTAGAATTTCTAAAGTACACAAAATAAAGGTAATGTTGGTGAAATGCATATGTCACTCATCAGAATAAAACTGTTGTGTCTGTAATACATTGTAATGTTTAATAAAATAGATAACTTGCTGAGAGAAAAAAGAGGATGAAGGGAAAATTAATAACTTAATTAACATCTCATATGTCCTGCTGGACCAAATCTGTTACCTGTTTTGTCAGCCATAAACCACAGCACTTTGCAGTGGCCAAGCACACTGGCTGAAACTTAGAACTTATTCAGATCTGCAGCCATAAGTGAAGGTCAGAAGTTGGTAATATAGTAGACATTAGGCAATTTTCTATTATTCTGTGGAGGTTTGAAGGATGGCTTACTTTCATACATCTTTGTAAAACTATCAAAATAATCTTTGCACAATTCAGC
>NW_009951949.1:560281-564377 GCF_000747805.2 Chaetura pelagica | reverse complement strand
AGCAGGACATTTATTTGGGGACCAGATTTCCCCTATTCCAAAAGGACCAGACGTAGATTGCTTGCCCATCAAATTATGGAAGAATAAAAAGAGAGGTGGAGGGGGTGGGAAGGGAAATGTTGTTATAAACAGAATTTTCACATGAATATATTAGAAATCCAGTCCACTTTCCACTAGAACATGTTAAACACAGGAACCTCCAAGAGGAAACCAATGTATGGAGAAGAATCTTTAGTATAGATAGAACTGAAAGAATTGTCAGGTCAATTTAGCACAGTGTCATCACAGTGACAAATGTTAAAAAACTAAAAAGAAACAAAACCAAAAACTGAAAACAAAGAAAAAAAGCCCCACACAGCTCTTTGTAATTAGAAAAAAGAGTTGGGAGAAAGAAGGAAAACAAGAAGAAAATAAAAAAAGGAAACAAAACTGAAATATAAATCAATCTAATTTGTGCTGGAGAGGAGGTGTTAGTAGCTGAAGTAAAGCCTCAGTGACAGACAGATGTGTGGTAGAGCTGCTTTATGCCTCTGAGGCCACCTTGCAAGGTAAAAAAATGTTTCCACATTAAAGATTTCATCAAGAGGAATAACAGATGGCCTCTTTCTTCCCCTGTTCAAAATACTGTAATTTGCTTGGTGAAAGGATAACTGAAGACATATTACTACCTGGTTCCTGTAGGTTTTTCAGAGACAGCTGTTGCTGTTTTCCTAAGAGAAGAAAGTGGCCCTGCTGGTGGATTGTCAATCATGTTGGGTTACAAGGTCCCAAAGACAGAGAGTCAGCATCATGCATTCTGAACCTCAGTTGCAACATGAGTAACCACTCTGGTCCTGTTTGGATGCATCAATCTTATTCCAGGCAGATTTATCAAGTATCTTGCCTGTCAGATCCTCTTCATCCATATATGACTCCTAGTGCCTCACATATGCATTGATACATGGTGTGCTACTCCCACATGATGATATATTCAAACAGAAGTGCCAAAATAGTTTTTCTTCCTTCCTCTGAGGACAGGGCTCAACTTCTGTATTTAGTATTAATCAGAAGGAGCATCAGTCAGGCAATGGCTACAGAAACTACCTTGAGCTCTTAAACTTGATATATTGTGTAACAGTCCAGATGGGGAGGAGAAATAAAACTGAGCAGATAACTTTATCTGGCATGTCATGTACACACTAGCATCTAGCATCATTATTCCCATTGTTTTCCTGTTTCATTTGTGTATTCAGGGCTGGACTCACCACCAAAAAGCCAGTATGGAATTGGAGCCTCCTCTCCTGCTAGTCCCTTAAAATTTAATTTAGTAAAGATAACATAGAGACAGGATCTTTTCTGACAAGCAAAAAAACAAACATTGTATACTTTGACAGACTATAGGATAAGAGTTTATTAACAGACAGGTAGAGATGTTGAAGAATGCTGTTTACTGTGGAGGGTTTGGGCAGATGTGGGGTTTTTATTATTTAAAAAAAAAAAACAAACTTGTAGATCATGCCTTCGATCCTATTTTTTTCTCCTGTAAGGATTCTCTTTTTGAGAATGCAACCCCAAATATTAAATAAAACCTGAAGATTTTACTTTCCTTTTCCCACACCTTAAACAAAATTAAAAGAAAAACAAACCCAAAGAAACCAGATGCCCCACACTTGACTAACTAAAGCAGAAAACAAATAATAATGAAATTGTTGTTTTTTTAAAAAAATAAGTTTCAAGTGCTAGAGTTGGAGCTGGTCTCCTGACCATGCTGACATGCCTAGCTAGGGTTTATGTACTACAGATCTAAAATTAATTATGATGAATCCCACTGTGACTACTTGGTAGCACAAGAACTTTTAATGAGGGCCTGGCTTAGGGAGAATTATCTGCATGATTTCCTAAGTAGAAAGAGTATGTAACAAATTTGGATTAACAGAGAGGCAGAAAACTAAACAGTAGCTTTTCTGTTGTGTTTCTAGCAAGGCACAGAGGACTGGAGCTTATTGCAACAACTTTTAAAAGACATTTTTCCCACATGATTTTCCATGTACCCAGTACTGTGGATTGCAGTGTGCCATCATGTAACACCACTGGTATTTACAAACAAGACTAATCCTATGTTTCAGACAGTTTTGGGGGGGCAAAGTAATCTTAACTTCAAGTCAGCAGTAGAGGTAGGTAGAATAAATATCAAGGTGCTGGAGCAAGGACAGAGGGGGGCAACAAAGCTGGTGAAGGGCCTAGAGAATAAATTTTATGAAGAACATTTGAAGGAGCTGGGAATGTTTAGTTTGAGGAAGAGGAGGCTGAGGGGAGACCTCATCTGTCTCTACAATTACCTGAAAGGTCATTGTAGAGAGGTTGGTGCTGGTCTCTTCTCACAGGTAATTTGTGACAGAACAAGAGGAAAGGGCTTCAAGCTGCACCAGGGGAGGTTTAGACTGGACATTAGGATTTAATTTTTTTTTGCAGAAAAAGTGGTTAGACACTGGAATAGGCTGCCCAGGGAAATGGAGGAATTTTAACTCATTTTGACTTTAAATTAACATGTGCATATAATCCTTATAGTTCTAATCATCTACAGGCTTGATAATATACCTATCCACTTTTATGAATAAATGCCTTCTTGTTACATATGAAGAACTGTTGTAACATTTAATGCATGAATGTTCATAGTACTGGATGCATATGGTATGGAAAACTCAGTTCAAATTAATTATTTAATTAAATTAGTTCATTTTATGAGTAAATATTAATGATTGTTAATTCATGTACTGTGAGAGTAACTGTATCTATGAAAAAAAAAAAACCTTAAAAAGAAACTAATTATTTGAAGAAAAAAAGTGAATTATTGTTTTGCTAACAGAGTTTGCCATATTGTCTCAAGTTGGGCTAAACTGCGGCAAGAAAGGAAGCCCAAGAGTAAATATGATTTGTGGTTTATTTTATTAATACTTGAAGTTTATTCAGTTAGATGGAAAACATTTACTGGGGAAAACCAATCCCGTTAATTCATCTTTGTTTATAAACCATTAGAGATTAAATTTAGATCACACATTTAAGATATGCATAATATGGAAGAACCAGATGCTCATGTTATGCTTTCAACTGTGATTGCTTGCTCGTAAAACTTCTTCTTACACATTTTTATTTTTATGGAAGGTGACAATTAAACTTCAATTAAAAGTCCAGTCTGTATCACCTTTATTTTTTGTTGTTTTAAATTAAAGACACTTTTTTCCCATCTCTAAAAATATATATATTGCCTTCATAACTTGCTCCACTGTCAGCGTTACTGCACGTTGCTCTCCTGATTTTCATTGTTTAGGAATGGAATCTGAGCCCTGCTGGACCTAGTGGTCATACTTGGTAAATCTTGTAGCATGAGCCATATCTAGTGCAGGGCTACAAGGGACATCTCTTGCAAAAATGGGCATAAACACACTTATAAAGCAAGGTCAGTTGCATCAGGATACCTGCTCCAAAATCATAATAGCATGGCTGTGGGAAACTGAGGAAAAGGAGTGTAAATTTTCTAGTCCAGCCCAACACACCAGGTGGCTTCATTTTGCTTTTCATCAGCACTTCAATTGAATGCAAAACCCAAAGGGTGAACCAGGCACTTATCCTGACAGACCAGCACCTCTGACTGCCACACATTACAGCTATTAGGGAAATGAATGTGCTTGAATGTTGCTTATTTTGCCCTTTCAGGTATTATTCTGGGGATAGCATTGTTACTCTTGATAGGTAAGCACAGCTGGGGATCTAATGGAAAAATAAAATTTAAAAATAAGGAAAAAAAAATGTTAAATGAGTGATAATGAATATCTTTCACTGGGCAACTCCAAACCCTTTAGCTTGAACTCAACTACAAAAAAGAGTGATTCAGCTGGGGCTGGTTGCCCTTTCAGGTATTATTCTGGGGATAGCATTGTTACTCTTGATAGGTAAGCACAGCTGGGGATCTAATGGAAAAATAAAATTTAAAAATAAGGAAAAAAAAATGTTAAATGAGTGATAATGAATATCTTTCACTGGGCAACTCCAAACCCTTTAGCTTGAACTCAACTACAAAAAAGAGTGATTCAGCTGGGGCTGGGAGAGCCTGTGGCAG
>NW_009951949.1:484105-560257 GCF_000747805.2 Chaetura pelagica | reverse complement strand
CATCCAGAAGGTGTGTGTTCTGCCAAACGCAGCTTGAGATGTTCCATGTTCCCTAGGCTGTGAAAATGCTGCATCATCTGGTTTGTGTGGCAAATGTCAACATTAGGTTCAAAAACTCTAAGGTAAGAAGGAGCGTCTGCAAAGAAAAAGATGGGAACTTCTTCAACATATATACTCTTTAAGGCCCTTCCAACCTTAATGATTCTATGATTCCATAAAGAGGTAATCTGGTTTTATTTATTTTTTTCTGGTTAATATAACCCTGGTTAAGAGCAGCAGTCCATTGAAGACTGGACAACTCTGTAAGTGAATGAAAGGTTTTTCAGCCACCAGTACAGGGGCAGATGATAAAAACTACATATTAAAGCCAATAGGAAAAAATTGTCCAATCTGCCATCTTCAAACAACTGTATTAAATCATCAAAACATTGTTCTGGTTTCCTTCCATTGACTCAATTCCTTTAGTGGGTGTGAACGTCCACCCAGCCCTGAAGCTCCTCTTGACATGCTGCAGAGCCAGGACATGTCTTTGGACATGTTACATCTTAACTCTCAGTGCCTGCAGCACAGCAGTCACATTGATGAGGCTGGGGTAAAAAAAAAAATAAATAAAAAAAAAAAATAGAGCTCATATAGACATGGAAATTAAATTAAACAAGTAAACTTTTTAATATATTTTCTTCTGCTTATAAGCACAATTTTTTACCTCAAGAGAAACAAAATACATTCAATTTACCTTAGATAAACTTTCAGCTGTTCACAGCAATTGCTTAAAAAGCCCTGTGCTGTCCATTTGTGCACAAATGCACTTGAGTTCACTTTAATTAAAAAACAGCTGTAATAACTGGTTTGTGCTGTTGAAAAAATAATTGGTTTTTCAGTAGGATATTCATGTATTAAAATTACTGTTTTATTAAAATTAGTATATCAAGCCTGGAACTAGTTTTGCCCAATTCTCCAAGACCTTCTGACTGCTCACGTTTCCAAACCAATTAAATTTTAAGGAAATATTTGTGAAAAGTTCACAGAATTAAGAGTTCAGCCAGTTTCTCATCTATTCGATACACAGCAATTTTCTTAGACATGAAAGTGTTATTCATGTTGCTACAATAATCAATGTCATAGTATTTGACCCCTGAGACTCTGTCTCAGGACTAAATATGGGCACTTCTCCAAAGTCTCTACCTTTGTTTTATGCAGAAGACAAGATAGTGAGATAATGGATTTATTCAGAGAAAGACCAGAAACCAAAGCCAATGAACCAGAGAAACAAGAGGTCTGACAGGGTGAAAGAAGGGAGAGGCAGTCCTGTAAGAAAGCCTGAACATCTTTTATCCCCCAGGATCTCATTATTTACCACCTTCACCGCCAGTGTGCTGCTCTGGGCCCAGCTCGTGTCACGGTGCTGTTCCCCTCCAAAGGACAGGCTGTTCCCCTCAGCAGTGTTTCCCTGCTGCAGGTTTGCAGGGTTCAGAGCAGAAAAGGGGGTATCAGCTCTCCAGTGTGGCTGAAAGAAGCAGAATGACTAATCTTGGTGCTCTTGGTGCAGAGGAGAGTGGCAAAGGAAGCAGGACCTAGAGCATGGAAACAGGAGACTCCTTGATTGTGAGATAAATTGTACCCGTCGACTTTACATGAAGACGACTGTATTGTTTAGAATCATAGAATCAAATCCACTGGATTCTATGATTATATCCCACTGGAAAGCAGTAGGTTGGAAAAGGACCTGAGGGTATTGATTGACAGTTGACTAGATATGAGCCAGCAGTGTGTGCAGATGGCTAAGAAGGCCAGTGGCATCCTGGCTTGTATTAGGAACATTGTGGTCGGCAGGACTAGGGAGTTGATCATCCCCTGTGCTTGGCACTGGTGAGGCCACATCTTGAATATTGTGTTCAGTTTTGGGCTCCTCACTAGAAGAAGGACATAGAAGTGCTGGAGCATGTTCAGAAAAGGGCAACAAGGCTTGTGAAGGGCCTACAGCATAAACCCTATGAGGAACAGCTAGGGGAGCTGGGGTTGTTTAGTCTGGAGAAGAGGAGACTTCATTGCTCTCTAGAACTACCTGAGAGGAGGTTGGAGTGATGAGGGGGACAGGCTCTTCTCCCTGGTGACGTGTGATAGGACCAGAGGGAATGGATGCAAGCTGTGCCAGGGGAGGTTTAGGTTAGGTATTAAGAAGCACTTCTTCACTGAAAGGGTTGTCAGGCATTGGAATAGGGAAGTGGTGGAGTCACCATCTCTGAAGGCATTTAAATGGCATGTGGACCTGGTGCTTAGGGACATGGTTTAGTGGTAAGCTTGTGGTGTTAGGTCTGGGGCTGGGCTGGATGATCTTGGAGGTCTCTTCCAGCCCAGGGACATTCTGTGATTCTGTGATTCAAGTTGGAAAAGACCCTTAAGATCATTAAGTCCAACTGTAAATATAACACTACCAAGCCCACAATTTCTAGCATCAGTTTATTCCTGGAGACCTCAGTGCAAGTAGAAATCTGGGGAATCTCATAGTACATTTTACTACGTAGAAGTTTAGTTGACATCCTCTGATGTTTTTGACGCATAAACTCCTGATAAACCCTAAGACAATTCTTCCTTGCCCTAAGAAGTGGAGAGGAAGACATGCCTTTTGGGACTTCATATCTGATTGGGTTGAAAACTTATCCCATCATGCCTAAGGTAATTTAATATTCCTCTAAAGCTTGAATCTTGAGATTTTATGGCTATTAATAGAATTTATGAAATTATTCATTGAATATATTAAATAATAATTAAGGTAAGTTGAAGTACAGACTGGGTAAAACAGGCTTTTTGGTCACTAAGCATTTGCCAAGACCTTGTACAGCCCAAAATAAAACCTCTAAAGTAATAAAACTGTATAAAACATGACAGCAATCTCCCTGGATCCTGAGACTAGCAAAATTAGTTGCTATCACTGGGCAATTTTTAGAATTGCTGCATAGTTTCCACTCTCATTAATCAGAAGTAAAGGAGAAAGTGTGAAACCATAAACCACAAAGGAGCAAACCTGGTCATTTATTTCAGTAGGTGCAATTTTATCACACATGAAATTATATTTCTCTGATTTAACAGCAAATTTCTCCCAAGCTCTTTTTTTTTGGTAAATGGATCTGTTGGATAGGAAAGGTGTTTGCTTCCTTCATAATCAGTGCAGCACTGATTATGTCTATTGATGACACACTTAATCTGATTCTGATTTTCTGGATAATTTTATAAAGATGAAATAATTTTTCTGATGTCAATATGGTGATTCCTGATTCCCAACAAATGGATTTAAGGCTGTGTGTTTGTGATGTTGAAGGGGTAGGGACAATTCTCTTGAGATAAATCAGCAGAGCTTTCAGTATGCTGAGCCTTAATCAAAGTTAACAAATGCCAATACTTATATTATCCCAAAAGCCTTCATCACTGAGATTTTTTCATGCTCTCTGAAAATGCTGGTTTATTTTTATTTTATGGGTTTTTTTTTTCTTCTTACTAGGCTGTATTATCACACAGTATTTCCAAAACAGGAATTGTCTTGATCTCCTTTGTCCTTCTTTAGTTCTGTATCAGCAGAGTTGTTTTTCTTCTGTTTTAAAAAAAAAAAAAAAAAAAAAAAAAAAAAAAAAAATCACAGCTCTTTACAGCATATCTAAGCTAAGTGTTGATTTCTGAATCTTCTGCCAGTTGATGTTTAATAATACTGTCACTCCCAGAGAATCCATGCCATGGTGGGTTGTGACAAGGTGCAAAATATGGGACAGGTGTGAATTTACCATCTGCACTGCCCCTACAATGCTGAGGCACTGTCACTTGGAATTAAACTAAAGGAAGAACCTTCAGAGGGGAAAGTCACAGCATACCTTGTTCTTGAAGCTATTTCCATACTGGGAAGAAAAACAGTCATAAAGAGTTGGTACAAGACTACGTATCTTCATTTCCTTAAGTTTGTTGGTAGACATTCCATGTAGACATTTGATAGTACCCACATAACTGTCTCTTATCCCAGAAGACAGCAGAGGAATGTTCCCATTTTAGCACTGCCAACTCCAAGCATAGTGACAATTAAATCTGAGCTAACTATGTTATAGTGGAAAATAACTTGAAAAAAATTAATCTATTCTTTCCCGAGGGAATCTGTGGCTAGAAAAATGGTCCAAGGGTCTATATATTTGTGTTTTCCTCTGGTCTTGCTAATAACTCAGTAGATATTGGTGAACTATAGTGAAATTCCTTGAACTTGCAAGTGTTACTTTTTGACAGGGAGCAGGGAAGATTTGGCATCTGACCCAATAACTAACTCAGGAGGGCTACTTGTCTTTTCTCTGGGAACTGAGAGCTCCATGTCTTCCTTTGACAGGTGGAACTTCCCAATAGAAGTAAATATAACACTCTTTTACACTTAGAGTAGTAAATCTGTTGAAAAGGGAATCAAATCCTTAACATTAACAAATCCTGAAAAACAAAATACTCCTGAAAATCAAGAGGCTTGCAATGTAAAGCACTTCTGAGTTGCTTTAAATATTCCTGTACATACAATAGTTCAAAATTGAAGAAGGTGGAAAATGGAGAACAATTTCCATTATTAATACTGAAGATAAAGTATTGCACAAGTACCTGTTTGGAGCCTAGAACTGAAAGTTTGGAAGGGTTTAATCCCATCATCTTCCTTGGAGACTAGTCCTGATTACTTGAATGTTCCCAGTCTCAACCATAGTCAGTAATTCCCTGTTGTGGAGATATAATGCAATCACAGAATAAGTCAGGTTGGAAGGGGCCATCAGGATGTCATCTGATTCAATATTCCACTCAGAAAAGCTAAATTCCACTTTAGATCTGTCTGCCCAGATCATTGTCCAATAGTGTTTGAAGCATCTCCAGGAATGGATATTCCAGAGCAACTCTGGGAAACCTGTCTGTGTGTTTGACCAGTGGCAGTAATCACTGGACTAAAGTGACACACAGACGAATCATGCTATTCAGTCTCCTAAGGATTTTCCATGGAAAGATGCCACCTCGAAAAATTAATGATCACAGTACTTTCCAAAATGACAAGATTGTGCCAAGAGACAATAAAAAACAGCTAGATTAGAAAACAAAACAAAGCAAATCAAGAAACCAACCAACAAACAAATTAAAACCGCCACAAAACAAACAAAAAAAACCCACAAAAATACTAATGGGTGACATGATACTGAATTTTTCATTATGGCCCTTGGCTGTAATTTTGCCAGTTGCTGGCCAGCTCTCCTCTCATTTTCTGATGAGAGAGAAACAGCAACCTCTTTCTGGACCTTTTAACTCTTTATAATATATCAGGCTTCTGTAAAACCTCAGCTTCAATGTACTTTTTCTTGTTGCATTTACTGATAAATAAAACAAATAAGGAAATGCCAAACTACTAATGGGCAGATAAACAACTGGTAAACATGGGTTCAAATTCCTGGTGTCTCAGCGACAGAGAAGCACCTGGCCTCAGCTTTCTGCCTGCACCCAGACAGTTCTTCAAGCATTTGCCTTGTTTGTTCTTCACATGGGAAGATTTCTATGTTAGAAACAGGAGTTGTACATTAACAGTGCAGAACCTCCAGACTTTCAAAGAAGACTCTCATAAAGAAAATATGTTCCCCCAGAGTTGCCTGTTGCCATCTTAGACATTAGAAATAGCTGTTAATCATCACATGCAAACTGAACTTCTCCAAAATTTCCATGTCTGCAAAAATAGTGTGATTATTTCTAAAGCTCATCTGCATTCCACCCTCTTGCAGAGTTTTTGTTATTTTATACTATTAATAAAATACTGAGTAAATCTCCTTTTACAGTGAAAAGGTTGATAAAATGGTTTGAAGAAAGTATCAAGTTCTATCTCCTTGACCTATATCTGATTAATTAAATATATAAGCTTTATTGCCTTCTTTAAGCCTCACAGAATTGCTTATTTTCTTAAAACATAAATATAACCTACAGCCTTTTCTTTAATGACATTTTAATAGAGAAAATGGCTTCAGTTTTACCTGTGGCATGGAAAGTGACAGAACATCCATTAGCTGGAGAGAGGAACTGAGCCAGTACTTGAATGTGTTTGATCTTTTTAACGTGCTACATGTGTCCCCATAGACTTCTGGACAGAAATTAAGGCATAGACGAGGAATTTACTTACCTGGCTGTTGTCCAAGAACTGCTCTTGCAGTTGAACTATTTTGATCATTAGTTGACTAAAGTCATCTGGTGGTATCCCACTTTTTAAATTCCTGTTTCCTTGCATCTGTGAAAAATAAAAATAAATAGGTAGGTAGGTAGGTAGGTAGAAAGATAGATAGATAGATAGATAGATAGATAGATAGATAGATAGATAGATAGATAGATAAAATCTCTAGTATCACACTGAGGCTGCACATAAGTGTCACCCCAGGATTCTGCATTTTTCTTCCATTTATACTTAGTGCAAACAGAACTAAATGGAACAAAGCAATCTGATATTCAGATGTGCTTGTTGCTCAACTCCTTAAAGCAGGTATCGTGGCAGAGTTTTATTTGCCACCAAATATAAACAGCCCTCATCTTTGGCTTTCTGTAATAAGTCATGCAGGAAATTATTGTAGAGCTGGAATTTTGTACACTATGGTGATGTCTTTGAAGCTTGCAAAGTTACCAGGCTGATCCACAGCATGAAGGCCACTGAGGAGAGGTCTCTGGAGAAGTTCTACATGGTATATGTGTCTCAGATGTTGAAAAACCTGCTACAGTAATAGACTGAAAGAGAATGTATATCTCACAATCCATGGGGTGGAGTCTGCATCATCCAGCCTTAACCATCTAAATGCTAAGTATCTACTTTAATTTGCTCATCCAGGCTCCTTTGATTAGAAACAGTTATTACCAGAAGCCATTAATTTTGATATCCAAGATAATTAGGACAAATTACCCTCTAGAGGAGCCTATTTCTCTGTACAAGCATTAGAGGGAGTGTAAAGACTATCTTAGACAAGATGTTTAAGTTTCAGAAACTTTGCCTTATGTCAGATGAATCCTAATGTAAATGCAAAATTAACCAAAAAAAGTGCACCAGTTTTAATATATTTGACACATCACTATTTCTAAAACAATTGTTTTCTTTTTTAGACTAGCTCAGTAAAAATCATAGTCTTTCAGAAAGAGAAGACTATACTATCAATTTAGACTTACTACAACAAAAAGAACAGTGCAAACATCAAATTTCAGTTGTTCATCACCAGAAAAACTGTCCAGTTTTAAAGGGAAACAATGGATATTAATTTGGAAACACCAATGAATATAAAACCAGATAGTATAAATAAGGATTAATAAACAGTCAATTCAGTTACATGTCTTTGTACCTTCTAAAGATAAAGAGGTGTTTTGGGCATTTAAATGGAATGTTGATTTAATTAGTAATTATTTTTAGATATTACTAAGTTGTGGGTAAGGGAGGGAGAAATGTGGACACTCCATCCCCTCGAAAAAAATCCACACCCAAATTAAACCACAAACAAAGAAACCCAATAGTTTTAGAAAGCCTGTCTGGTCTCTCAGGATCATTTTTAAAGCATGTAATGAGTTAAGTAATTGGGCATTCTTTCCTATCCTACAGCAAAATGCCTCTTGATGCAATTAAATGGCTCAAGATTCAGAAACCCAGACCTACCAGTCTCTTCAGCTTGTGACAGCCAGTCATGTGTGAGAAAGGTCAGTCATGTAAAAGAAATTAAACGAGTTCTGCAAGGACTTAACTGGAATTGATGCAAAGCTCTCCAAACAGCAAAGGTGATGAAAAGTTCAATCAAAGTCAGATGCAAGAAAAGGTGCTCATTAATATCCACATCACTGGGTCACAAACACCCTGCTCGTCTATATGGCAGGATTGTGTACTTAATGGTGTGCTGAAAAGTGATATTCATGAGAGAACAATGTACTCCATCCCACCTCAGCACTATCAGTTGCACATCCTGCCTGTACTCCTAAAAAGAATATTAAAATCTTCATATCTGCATGAGGATTTTATAAAAGAAAGAAATGCATTTATACAAAGTCAAATAAATAGCTCATTACACACTGAATTAAAAGCAGTCATTATTATGTCAGTGTTGAAAATAAAACCAAACATACTTGAGGACCTTTCTGAATCTTTGTTAAATCAAAGAAAACTTGTATCATTAAAAAGTTATTTTAATCCTAAGTATATTAAAGAGTACTGATCTGAAAAAGCATTTCAATAACATTGTGTTTTTGTATAATAAAGATATGTACTGACTACAATAAAGACTCACATTCAAAGTACTTGGAACCATAGACAGACAAGCTCTTTTGCCTAATTAAAAAGAAAATCTCTTCTTAGTAATTTTTAACAATCTTAGGAGTAAAAATCTAGGGGTTTTCCTATACTGCTTTAATAATTTTGCCTAAGACCTATTTCCGTTTCAATTATTTATCTTAAAAATAGGCTTATTAATGTTTATTATTATCTGCACTTTGTAGCCACAGTTAGTTGAATCAGAACACAGGGAGTTATAACTTTTCAAAACCAAAGGAAGTAGGTAATAGTAACCAGTATATAACTTGCTAATGTTAAGTATTTAATTTGAATATCACTAGTTAAGATTCTGACATAACTCTGGCTACTGATAGATAGGCATCTGTAGTAACACCTCAGATGACACTGCTCAGAGCACTAAGGGTATGACTAGTTAAGTCCTCACTTCCCAGTGCAGCTAAAAATATGTGCCGAGCTCCCCAGAGCTGTAAAAGGAGAGGTACCCTTGCTGCAGAACCATGCAATTCTCCAGACTGCCAAGCTGTGATGCAGGCAACATATTTCTGGAGACACGTGTTCCTACTCATGAAGATCCTCAGCTTGAGAAATATTGGTTTACTTGGTGAAGGACTGAATCATTATTATGGACTGCACCACAAAAACACTAAAAAACCTCAAAATCTAATATATAAAATATTCATCTCATTTTTAGGATTTTATGAATTTAAATACATTTTTATTCCATGAGGAGTAAGGTCAAAATCACTTCCCAGGATCCAAATGGTTGAAGGTGTCTAGAGCTGATAAGGTTTTTTCATTAAAGGTAATGACTTTCCAAAGACTGCAGGATATGAGAAGATGCAAACATTCCTCTTGTGTGGTGCTTCAGGAGTTTTGTTTTTTTCCCCCACTCATTTTTAGTCCTTTTTCCCCTAGTGCAAAGAAGGCTTCATGAAATATTTCACCCTCACCATGGGAAATAGTGACAAAAAATAAGCAGCCTCTGAAAAATCAGATGCAGGATCATTCCTAAATGATGGATTATTTTATTTCAGGTTTGGGCACAAAAGTCAGGAGTAGCTTCACATGTCATGGTGGGACTGACAAAAAGCTGAGCACAGAAGCCATCTCAGAAGAAGTTCATTTGTTTATAAGATGCTGAAGTAAGTGGAAAAAAATGATATAATTATTAATTTAAATGGGTTTCTTTCTTCTTCTGCATTTGCTTCATTACTATTGTTTCCTTCTTTAAGTTTCTGCTTGATTTCCTCTCAAGTTCTCTTCTCAACCTGCAGCTTGATTGGAAGACAAGAACATGTAATTATTTGATCACATTTCATTTTGGCTGATTAAAAGAAAAAGGAAGCATTTTCTTGGGTCAAAGGTTATTACAATGCATAATTAATTGTCCAATATAATCTTAATCAACTACTTTCCAGTTTCAGCTTCTTTGCTTTTATCAAGGGGAAGGGGGGGTTAAATCGAGGTGTTTAATCAACTATGCATGAATTGCCAGAAATGGATTTCTGTAAGGGAGCCTTCAACCAGTTATTAGAAAAGGTGCTGAAGTGAAACAACCCTCCTCTAAGAGCAGTGGATTACACTGGTTTGCAGGGAATGAATTTAAGTATTATTGAACAAAATATTTCAGTCACATGTTCCAACTCCATCTGCTTAATGAATTGAAGTGTCAAGAAAATTTGAAGAGGCAGCCCAGGAAAACAGAAATGTAATTTAATGCAACATGAATCATTTGCTGACCAAATGTACACTATTGATGGGATTCCAGACAAAGCATTTAGATTACAGCTATTCTTACAGGAAAAAGCATTTAATTTCTCTAGTGATTCATATGTTTAAAGACAGATTATTTATAAAAAAATCACGGGAAATGAAACTTGTCACAGTGTTCTAGAAGACTTTATTGGCAAAGCAGTAAATCTAATTATTTTCAGAAGTGCAACTTTAAGATATCTCTTCATCTTTAATGTAGTCAGGAAAATATATCCCATACAACGTTCTTAAAATTTACACAAAATCTGAGTCTGTTGAAAAAAAAAGTACAAGCTGATTAAGTTCCTACCAGTTCCTATCATCTGTCTCTTTGCTTTAAATCTCTGTAGTTGTGGATGCAATAACACAATGTACTGCACCTGGCATATCCTCAGACACCATTAAGTGAACACCCACTCTGTTTTCCTCTTCTTTGTTTTCCTGATGGAGATAATAAGTCACAAACAACCCATACTAGCTCGCTAGTGATGCAGCTTCTCTATCTTTTACTCTTTTTTTCCTCCTCTTCATAGCACAACTTAATACCTATGTGTTAATTTCTTATCTTTTACCAGTGCATTAAATGAATTTTGTCCCACTCTCAGTGTAGTGTTCAGCTGCAGGAATACAGAAGGAAAATGATGTGTCTCTGAAAGATGATCTGATGGAGGTGAGACACACACAGTCATCCAGCACATCCTCTGGCACAGCTTTGTCCTGTGACAATGAGTCTTCTCCCATAGGGACCAGAGCTGTTTCTGTGAGGCCTCTGAATATAAGCATAAGTAATACTATTTTGTGTGTCCTACCACTCTCCATCATTTTTGAAAGATCATGCCAAGCAGGAGAGTTGCCTGAGGACTGGAGGAAGGCCACTGTCACTCCAGTCTTTAAAAAGGGCAAGAAGGAAGATCCAGGAAATTACAGACCAGTCAGCCTCACCTCCATTCCTGGAAAAATGAGGTAGTGGCTCATTTTGGAGGTCATCTCTAAGCCCATGGAAGAGAAGAAGGTTATCAGGAGCAGTCAGCATGGATTTGCCAAGGGGAAATCATGCTTGACTAATTTAATAGCCTTCTGTGATGTTGTGACTGAATGGATAGATGCAGGGAGACCAATGGACGTAGTCTACCTTGACCTTTGCAAGGCTTTTGACACGGTCTCGCATAACATCCTTGTGAGCCAGCTCAGAATATGAGGAATAAAAGAATGGATAGGCAGGTGGATTAAGAACTGGCTACACAACAGAGCACAGAGAGTGGTGGTCAATGGTACAGAGTCCAGCTGGAGACCTGTAACTGATGGAGTCCCTCAGGGATCAGTGCTGGGTCCTGTCCTGTTCAACATCTTTATCGATGACCTTGATGATGGGATAGAGTGTCTTCTCAGCAAGCTTGCTGATGACACGAAGCTGGGAGGATTGAATGATTCACTTGAAGGCTGTGCAGCCATTCAGTGAGATTTGGACAGGCGGGAGAGTTGGGCAAAGAGGAACTTAATGAGGTTCAACAATAGTAAGTGTAGAGTCCTGCACCTGGGAAGGAACAACAAAATGCACCAGTACAGGCTAGGAGGTGATCTGCTAGAGAGCAGCTCCTTGGAGAAGCACCTTGGAGTCCTGGTAGACAACAAGTTATGCATGGGACAACAATGTGCCCTTGTGGCCAAGAAGGCCAATGGAATCCTGGGGAGGATTAAGAAGAGTGTGACCAGCAGGTCAAGGGAGGTTCTCCTTCCCCATCAACTCTGCTCTAGTTCTGCTTAATACCTTTATCAATGATCTGGATTATGTGATCGAGTGCACACTCAGTAAGTTTGCTGACAATGCCAATTTGGGCAGGTCCCTTGATCTGCATGAAGGTAGGAAGGCTCTACAGAGGGACCTGGACAGGCTGGATTGATGGGCTGAGGCCAGTTGTGTGAGGTTTAACAAGATCAAGTGCCGGGTCCTGCACTTGGGTCACAACAACCCCAGGCAATGCTATAGGCTTGGGGAAGAGTGGCTGAAAAGCTGCCCAGAGGAAAAGGACCAGAAGGTGCTGGTTGAAAGTAAGATGAACACAGACCAGCAGTGTGCCCAGGTGGCCAAGAAGGCTGACAGCATCCTGGCCTACATCAGGAATAGTGTAGCCAGCAGGAAGATGTGATAGTGCCCCTGTACTTAGCACCAGTGAGGCCACCTCTCAAGTACTGTGTTCATTTCTGGGCTCCTCACAACAAGAAGGACATTTGAGGGGCTTGAGCATGTCCAGAGAAGGGCAACAAAACTTATAAAGGGTCTGGAGCACAAGCCCTGTGAAGATCAGCTGAGGGAACTGGGGTTGTTTAGTCTGGAGAAAGAAAGCTGAGGAAAGACTTTAATGCTCTCTACAATTGCCTGAAAGGAGGGTGTAACGAGGTGGGAGTTGGTGTGTTCTCCCAGCGAAAAGAGAAGAAATGGCCTCAAGTTGTGCCGGGGGCGGTGATTGTATATTAAGATAAATGTCTTAATTGACACAGGCTGCCCAGTGAAAGGGTTGAGTCACCATCCCTGGAAGTATTTAAAAGATGTGTGGGTGTGCTGCTGAGGGACATGGTTTAGTGGTGGACTTGGCAGTGCTGGGTTAACAGTTACACTTGATGATCTTAGACCCTTTTCCAACCTAAATGATACTATGATACTATCATTGTGGGTTTCTTCCAACTAAAATATTCTAGTCTAGTATAGTCTAGCCTAAATATGATAATTTGGGTGTTAACAATAGCATAATTTGGAACTTGAGGCACAAGAAGAGGCTGACCACAAACAAGATGGGAGCTAAAAACTGAAGAAAACTAAGCAAGTCACCAAAGTCACAGGAGTTAACTCTCTGAGGCAACAGATGAGGTGATTCACTCCTTGGAAATGCTTGTTTTCTCCAGTGACTCCTGAGGGAGGTCTGAATGTTGCAGTAAAATGGCAGCTAAATAGGTCAGATTAATCAGTCACATTCCCAGTTCTTGCAGAGGTGGCTGTACACATACATCTTAACTTTCAGCATCATCATCAAACTAGATTCAAGTCCCAGTAAGATAAGCATTAGCAACTCATCTTTCTGAAAGGAAGTGTTAGTTCCCATACCTGTAATTTCTACTAAACATCATGACACTACTCATCCTACCTGTGGTAGGGAAAAGAGGACCAGGAAAGACTTCAGTCTTTTGAGTCAAAAGTCCAAGTTCAGGAAAAAATCCATAAGTTTTAGAGATGTCGAGAGGCCTCAGATATCAGAAAGTAGGGAAAATCAAGTAGTAGATGAAAAAAAAAAAATCAAGATATACATACAGACGTTTAGGATAAAGATCCCACTTCCCTCTGTACAAACTGTAGAGGTTTGAAGGTTTTCTAAGTAGCTTCTGGACTACTGACAAGCTTCTGAATGCTCTTCAAATCACTTCATTAAGTCATTTTTTAAGAACTATTGACATTTAAATCTCTTGGCTACTGCAGTGTATAGCAGGTTACCTGAGGCCTGAACCTACCACGTCCTTTCCTTGATCAGTTACTTCAAATTGAGACAGCAGTTAAGTATCATTTGCATGAATTTCTAGAGCAGTCAGAACATAAGCAACTGAATTAACAGTAATAACACTTAATTACGTGCTTAAAATTACAAACATACTTCAATGCTGCTCTAGCTGAGCACAGTCTGAAGCTAGGACATTAGCTGCTGTCTCTGCCTTTCAATCTGTCTACATCTGCCTACTCATTTATAAAACAGCATCTTTGCATATATACCAGACAGACATATTTAATTAATATTTTAAACTGCCAGGGGATTCTTGAATGAAAATTCTTATAATGCAAAAAATATCTTTTATGTCATTCTTTGATTTTCAGATGAACTCTGAAAGAACATTTCATGTTCAAATAATAGTTGAATGAGTATAATAGTAGAGAGTCAAAATATCAGTATTTCAGAACCATTTCCTTAGTGTGATAATACCTAAAAAAATCTTCTGGAATCTTTCAATTAACTCTTTCTCACAGAGAATACCTGAAACTCCATATAATGAGCAACATCATGATTCTGAGATTAATACAATTAGAAACTCAGTAGTTTAGTTCCTGTTCAGATACATAAAGAAGTATTTAGGGAAGGTTAGCTTGGTTGGTTTCTTATGGTAAAATCCATTAGAATTGTCAAGATTTACAAACTCTCTTCCCCTCTGAAATGCAAATTGTTTTTTTATTTAAAAGATTCCTGCCTTTTAGGACTTAATATAAAACCAAAAACCTATATATAAAAAGAACACTGATGGATTTACACAATAAGAATTACTAATCCTTTATAGATTCTGCTAAAGCTATTACTGCATTGGACTGGCAGCTACAACCCCAGGATCTTTGTTCTCAGGCAAAAGACATTTAAAGTATGGTAATTTACTAGTGCAGTCAAAGGATTAATTTTTGCATTTACTCTTTTTTTATCCTAGAATATGACTCTGAGAGGGTCATCTTTCCTTACCTTTCTGGAGAAAGCCATTAATCTCTCAGTGCCAAATACCATATTACCTGTTATATACCTATTATCATTAGAGAACTGAAGGCCTCTTAATTACTGTTACTTCTTATTTATTAAATTAATGCAATTTCCTAGTGGTGTGCAATAACTGAACAGGAGATTATGGATATTTACATAAACTTCTGGAGGGTGGAAATTTTTTCCATAGTGCCATTTCATTGATTTCTTAAACATTCAGTGTCTCTGTAAAATTTTCCACCTCATATCAGCAAGTTTTCATTTTTTGTGCCCAAGAGTGCCAAACAAATAATAAACAACCCAAACCTTTCTTTTCACTGAAAGGTGTCGCTCTGCATACTTCAGTTCAGAATCTACATTGACAGCTGTAACTGTGCATGCCTGAAGTTTTTACAATTTCATTTTGAATATGTCACATCACAAATCAAGACAATTTAAACCTATGATCTTAGCACAGGATAATTTGTAATTGAACTAAATATACATAACAGCATTAGCAATGGCACTGGAAAGTGACTCTTCTGTCCTGCTCCTGCCCTGAAGGTTTCTGGCTCATTTGAAGAAATAAAATGGGAATATGGTTAATATTTTCCTTATTTTGTTTTGTTACTTGTTTGCTTTCTGGCAAAGAACTTCATATAAGCAAAATATGGCACATAGCTAGGGAAGTGATTAAAGCAGGAATCATACTTCATACCAGCATATTAATGTCTAAGTGGAATTCACAGTCACAGGTACTTTGTGCAAACTTTAAGGGATTAGCCAAAATAAATAGCACATACCCGAGATCCCAAATAAGAGATTCATTAAATTAGTTTCTTTTTCTGATAAGTAAATGGGAAAGCTTTCTGTCTTGCTTCTCTTTTATAATTTTTTGTTTCTTTTGTGGCAAGAAAAAGAGTCTGCTCATAAATATAACACTGCTATGGGATGTCATCTTCCAAGCCATGCAGGAAGGCAGAAATGGACTTTGCTTCTTTCTGATGCAGAAACATGTAACACTTTCACATGCCAGACAGTTGTTACTTAATAGGAATGATGGCACAAAACTAAGCGCTTCTTACTCCACATGCTAGATCTCTAAAATAGTTAGGGTGACCCAGCTCTTTAAAGGGACTTTTTATCCATGTGAACATAATCTTGCACAATTAACACTAGTCTAGCCATAGATGTCTGAACTGCATTGCAAACACTCTAAGGTTTGTTTTGATGGCTGCCATTCCTTGCAAAAGAACATATTTTCCCTCCATAGACCAATTTATAACTACTGGTTCAATTCCAAAACAGTAATGTTAAGATGGCACTTGAATATTTGCTCTGTGGACATTAACATCTATAGCTCATACCATAGCTCATGCTATGGTATCATGGAGAAATAGTTTTTGACTGGATGAGGTCTGATCATGTCATCATGTTTTTCAAATTATCCAATGTCTATGGTGTTTATGTAAAGATAAAACAGTTTACTGACTCTCTACAGTTATAGGGACTTCAACAAGTGAACAAACTCCTTTTTTTATTATATCATAGCTAGGTTGCTGCTGTGGGTTTATCTCACTTCAGATGTCTGTAAAGAGACAATTCAGGCCTTCTTTAAAGCCAAAGGAGAGAAAGAAGCATCTCAAGGCCACAATTCATCTGCTTTAGTATGGATGTCTACTTTAGCATGAGACTGACTGCACTAATTGTGCCTGTTTCTCTTAATTGATTATAAAGGAGAGTCCAAAGACTTGGTTAGGTCTCGTTATTTAGCAGTTTCATATCTATCTTTGGTCAATGAAATCCCATATCAGCCTTCTATGAGAAATAAAGCAGGATTTTTTATCCTTCTTCCCCACTACCAGAGGTAAATCATTCAAAAGTGGCACGTGTAGGTAATTCAGCTATATCTGAATTGTCAGTTAAATAGGAAAACCGTTGAAAACATATATATAAACATCAGTTAATCTATGAATGGCATAAAGGGTTTGTGATTTATAGCATTGTCTTCTCTGACTTCTGTTAGAAAGAAGAGCTTTTTAAAAAAAATAATAAATAGAGAAAATAGCAAAAGAGTATGTTAAACACATAACAGCTCCCAGTGGCAAGAGAAGACAGAAGTTATGGTTTTTACATGTCTTATTTATTTACTCTGCTTTTTGCTATATAACTACTAGAATCTTGGTATCTTATGGGATATCTCCAGTCATGCTTACATTTATTGACATAAATGCAGATTAAAGTAAGTGTTTGGTAGGACTAGTAGTCAAACTTGCATGACTTGCTTGCCTTCCACCTTTCCTAAGAATGTATTGAGCTACACCATCAAAGCCAGCATCCAATGTCAAGTGAATTTGGTAAAAACTGTATCAAAATATGTGACCAAAGAAATAAGCTTGAGTTTTACAGATACTACGGGTACTATACAGGATTGAAAATGTTGACTCCTCCACTGGGGAAGACGACCAAGCACTGATTTTGCTCCTTTAGTGCCTGCTACCTCACTTCATGGATGATGTGGTGGAATGAGCAGCTGCTGGCACACCAGGAATGTAGCAGCACAAGTTTCAAAGTCCACACCTGGTCTTGGAGTAGTTCCAGTTTAATATACCCTACATCTGAAATGTTGCCAAATGTATCAAGAAATGGCTGAAGGGAGAAATTTTGCCTCTAATACCTACTGTCAGAGGGACATATATACAGGTAGTCAAGAACTTTCTCCTGAAAGGATATGGGTCATGCTGAAAGGATATGGGACATTATAGTAGTCTGTCAGCCTGAACCACAGCCTTGACCCACACTGTGATGACCTCTGACTGTTTGGTTGACCCTGTGGAGACCCTTTACCTATAGTAGGATATATGAATTGGTCCCTTTTAATATAGGGCCCTTTACCTACATTAGGATAAACTCAGAACCTCATAAAACCAAAAAACATGATTTATAGAACTATGGATTTTTTTTTGTTTGGGCTTAAATGGCTGCTGAAATTAAGAAATAATTACTATTAATAATAATTACTAATAATTACTATTAAGAAATTATTAACTATAAGATAAAATGCTGATTTGATGGATAAATTAGAGTAGCTTCTTAACTAAAGGGGTATAAAAATGGAAGAGTTGGACTGGAAAAGGCTTAACCTTCATGAAATGGGACTTCTGCTAATTTGTCTGTTTGTGACTACCAAGGTCTTTCTTGAAAAGAGAATTATTTTAGAGATCAAAAGCTGTATTTATGAAGAGCTTTTGGTAGAAAAGGGAGACTAGGAAGATAAAGTGTGCAAATTAATTATGTGCATGCAAAATATCCATAGTATAGGGAAGTTACCTAGGTACAGGAGTGATTGCTTACCTAGCTATATTTTTAGAAATGTTTGATTAATCAGTTGGGGTAAATATACAAAAGAAATTATAATTGTCTCAGAACAAACGGAAGTGTGATCTGAGGCCAGGCATAATGATTTAATCTGATTTATCATTAGCATTGATTTTGGAATTCCACACTATGATTTTTCCATTATGTCAAAAAACATAAAAAATTACCCTGCTTTTGAAAAAACACCTTGCCTTGAAAGAAATAGAGGTAAGAGGATAATGTAAACAGTCTCACTAAATTAATAGAGCCATTTACATGTCTCAGCCACTAAAATGTGAATGTTAATTTCCATTTTGAATTTTACTGATTTTAATTATCAGTGACTAGATTTTGCTGTTATCTGCTTCACACTGTGGAGTTACAGGACACTATGGAAGAGTTATAGTGTGACTTCTACATGCTGCTCCAGACCAGTTCAGGTCTCCTGGAGGCCCTGTGTCATGTCTGTCACAAGGATATCTCAAATATTATAAAGCATCTCCAGTTCCATTAGGCTTAGACAACTGAAACAAAACATTTAGTAGGCAACTGAAGACCATCCCAACCCTCAAAACCTTTCTGTACCTCCAACTATATATAACCTTAATGTTTATGATTAAAGCTTTCTTTTCACCAACCCTGACCAGAACCTGCAGTTCAGCAGCAGATGAGCTTATACCTCTTCAATTCTTTGCGCATTTCCTAACAGGAAAATTCTGCTCTGAACTGCAATGACACTCTTATTGCAAATAGGATAGAAATAATCACATTTCCATTTCAGTAAAGGGAGGGACTAAACCAGTCCTTGTTTCATATATATATATGATCGATGTTCAAATTACTCCAGATCAAAAAGAGAAATTTTATCTTTGTGAAAGTGATTGTATGAGGACGTGGTATGTGGTGGGGGCTAAATCCATAGCAATAGCTTAAACAGTGCCAAGGAATGGTCTTTGGACATTGGTGCTTGGTTGTTCATACCACTACATTGTTCACACTGTCTGTGGTACGACTACAGTGCCTACAAGCTTCATCTGTCTCAGACAGCTCACAGATATAGGAGGTAGGAAGAGCCAAAGACCTGCCTTGTTTCAGAGATTAAGAGAACCTAGTAGTAAAGAAATTGGCCTTCTTTCCCATGGGCTTGAATGTCTGAGACTGTTTCTAGACATTTATACCATCATCATGTTTGAGAATCAGATTTCTTTCTATCTCATATGGGTTTCTGAAGTAAAGAAATTGCTGGGAGATCTTTACAGGACATCGTCCCTGATCACAGCCTGACCCTTAGCTTAGAGAAATGGAGGCTGAGGGGGGATCTCATTGATGCTTAGAAATACCTTAAAGGCGGGTGTCAGGAGGATAAGGTCAGACTCTTCTCACTGATGTTCTGTGACAGAACAAGAGGCAATGGTCACAAACTAGTGCACAGGAGGTTTAATCTAAATATAAGAAAATTCTTATTTACTCTGAGAGTAACTAAGCAGTGGAACAAGCTGCCCAGGGAGGCTGTGGACACTTCATCCCTGAAGACATTCAACCCCCTCCTGGATGTGTTCCTGCTCTAGCAGGAGGGTGGAACTAGTTGATCTCCAGAGGTCCCTTCCATCCCCTACCATTCTGTGATTCTGTGGTTCTGTGATTCTGTGAAATATGTTGTGTTCTTCATTGTTTCAGTTGCCAATCTGTGTCATTGGGATGATGAACACAAACTAGAGCAGATATAGAGCGTGCCAGTGAGATGAGGTGAGACTGGGACCTGACAGAAGGGGATCAAACCAGCTCTGATCTTAAGGGTTATGAAACCAAGGTTGGTGAATGACAATAGTCATCAGGGAAGGAACAATATTAGAAGCTTAAAGACAATGTGCACAAAGCCAAGTGGCCAAGTAGCTTTGGCTAACATAAGGATGAAAAGTAGAAGGTGTTTCCTTGGTTGGTTAGTTGTTATTTTAGTTTTCTTTATATTTATACAGTGAAATTCTGGAACAGTATTTAAGACTGCCTGAGGTGCTGCTACACTAAGGGAACTGAAACTCAAGCCATGGGGAAGTCCTTGTCATTCATCAGTCCTTATGGAACCACCTTTTGGCCATAGTTTGTTTAGGGAGGGCTGTAACTGCTGTTTTCAGCAGAGCTGCTGCAGAGCAAGGCTCTGAACATCATGAACATCTCAGCTCTCAGCAGCCAAAATTTGTTCCTGTGTAAAAACAAATTGAGACTGTCTGTAAGCAAGGAATCAGCATGTACCAATTTACATTTTCATCAGTAAGAAGATGTTTCATCCTTTAACTTATGCCACATTGCTGTATTATAAACAAAAGGGCTTGTTGTGCATAGACACCATTTGACTGTGATACGGCTTAAAGAAGAAATATTATCCTGTTTTTGAATTAAAAAAACCATTCAGATTCCTTTTCAACTGATAAACCCAGTGTTGTTTAATGTAGCAGTTGCTCACATAAAAAAAAAAAAAAAAAAAAAAAAAGAGATGGTGAATAGCCTTAAGATTAATATTCTTCAATTGTTTTTATTGTTTCTGAGAAAGTCTTTTTACATATGGAACATGATTGAAAGAATGAACAGGGGAACCAAAGTATTATTATTAGGTAATATTGTTGTTATTTGTATTACAACAACAAGTGAAGGAAGACAATGACCAGGGCTTCATTTTGCTAAAGAACACTGTAAATAACTTGCAGTCTAAGTAGGCAAAATGTAGTTGTGGAGGTAGATTTTTAATAGAGGACTGGGTACTGAGACACAGAACTGAATTCCTAAATGGGAACTGGGGTAAAATCTTTCCTTCTTCAAGAGAGATTTACTCACCTTCCCTCTGTCAAAACAGAAGAAAAGTTATAAATTTCATTTAACAAGAAATATATGAGCTCTCAGCATTGAATACAGTTCTTACCCAAATGTTGACTACCAGTCAGCAATCCCTTAGATCGGCATTTGTGTTTCTTCACTAGCTTTCTGCAGTGTAGTAACGAACTGATCCCCTCTGTCCTTTTTTAATATTCATTAAGTATAGGGACAGGTCTAATTTTAGCTATCTAAATTAATTAAATTTTAGCTATCTAAAAGTAGATGTCCAATCTAAGATAACCATTCATCTATAGTAAAAGGAGAAAATATTTAATTCTGAGGGATGAGTTCTCCTGTCATAGGACAGATAAATAATTTTGTAGGTGTGCTGCTTTTTCTCCTTCATTGATTGTAATGAGATCCTAGAAATACATTAGATTATATCTTTAACTCATACATAATCAAAATTAAGGGAAATTAATCCTGCATGAGATCAAACAGGACTAGAAGATCCTCAGCTATTTCTAGTTCTATGGCTGGTTTAGGACAATCCTCTCATCTTTCATTTCATTGAAAATGAAAAAATTTAATCTGCAGATCCCAACCCATTTACAGCTGAACTATGAGGAGCTTGGGAGTCACTGTGGATTTGAGAGCTGAGCAGCTTCTTGGGCACCCTTTCTATTTAGATAAACTTCTAGTCTCTCCAGTCTTTTGAGATGACAGAGATCTACTTTTCACCTGCTGCAACAACAGCAAGAAGAGGTCATGGTAAAATGACTTTTAGGGAATTACTTGAACTTCATAAAGGTAGAGAGTTTCCAAGCCAGTGTGAAAATTCTTTTCTTAGGATAATAGTCTTAAAGTGTACACATTTAAAATCCCTTTGAATTGATAGGCAATTGGATGAGCAACAGCCTGTTACTTTCACTGCACTTCAAACTAAATTTTCTGAAATTGTCAGAGTAATGATTAGTTATAAAGACAGAAGTGGGGTCAAATTCACACAGAGACAAAAGAGGCTTGTTATTTCTATATATCTCAGTCATGTAATATGGTCCAGTAAAAGAAATTATCACTATCCACAGGCCTCACCTCATTAATTTATAATCACTAATACTGATTTCTATTGAGAGTAGCATTTAAAACCTACTGGAGCCAATGGAAGGACTTTCAGAAGTTGCAAGATTAATTTTAAAATTTAACACCCTGCTTCTGTACTGCAGGAGATTTTCACTTAAAGTGACTTGTCAGAAAATTCTGACTCTTCATGTCTGAATACTGAACTCCTAATGCAATGAAATCCTGTCATGTTATATAGCCAGGCAGGATACAAATGAGTATAATACCTAAAGAGGAGATTCTTCATCTTCTGATACAAACTGTCCCCTTGAAAAACAAGCAAACAAACAAAGAAACAAATAAATAAATAGAAGGTGAAAAGAACTGCAGCAAAAGGGATCAAATGTGTATGGATGCAGGAACTTCATGAGTTTTCCCATGAGCTGGACCTCACCTTTTCCTCATCTGCTTAAAGGTTTTTTCTCTTTTAGACATGAGGATGCCTCCAAAGTGTCTAATAGTAATTAATAGTTGCTATCTGAGTTGATATCCATTATAACCTGAGGGCTGGAGCACCTCTACAATGAAGACGGGCTGACAGAACTGAGGCTGTTCAGCCTGGAGAAGAGAAGGCTCCAGGGAGACCTTAGAGCACCTTCCAGTACTTGAAAGGGGCCTACAGGAAAGCTGGGGAGGAGCTTTTTAGAAAGGCTTGTAGTGGGAGGACAAGGGGCCATGGATTAAACCTGGAAGAGGGGAGATTTAGATTAGACATTAGGAATAAATTCTTTACTGTGAGGGTGGTGAGACACTGTCACATGGTGGCCAGGGAAGTTGTGGAAAACCCATCCCTGGAAGTGTTCAAACACAGGCTGGATGGGGCTTTAAGCAACCTAGTCTAGTGGGAGGTGTCCCTGCCCATGGTGGGGGAATGAAATAAGATGTTCTTTAAGGTTCCTTCCAACCCAAACCATTCCATGATTCTATCCCTCCATTTAGAACTAAAAAGGATTGAAAACATACCCTGCACTCCTGCTTGTGCAGCAGTTTCTCAGTGTGCTCAATGGTACAAGGATGCATATGGACTTCAAAAGTATGCCTCATCTCCCCTTGGCAAGATGGACAGGACGTTTAATGTCTGACTCCAGAAAGACATGAGCCCAGAACAGGCCTCAGCTGGAGTATTTAGCTTTGTGAAAGAGAGTTTTGTCCTTTTCAACTGGGAGGTGATGTATGGGTGAAGGATACACAGCTGAGTAGCTGTTCTAGGCACCTAAAATGACATATGAGATACTTTTAGGTATCCATATGGTTTCCCATTATTTTTCACTAGCTATTAGATAATGCAGTCAGCAAATAATTCATCTGAGATAATAATAGTATCCAATATCCATTCCTTGGTCTTCTTCTGCCTACAGGGATTAGCAGTTGCCAGGTGAGGATGACTACTATTTGCAATGTATAGAAGGAGAAACAGATCTGTCTGACTGTTCAAGGATCCCCAGAAACTGGACCAGGAAAATATTTCCCATTATTTATGACTTCTGAGTCCTTGTTCTAGACACAGGCACCATGGCATGTTGTGAAGAGAGAACTTGATTCAATGGTTTATTAGAAATGAGAATTTTACTGTGAAGACAGAGAGGGGCTTTAAATCTCATGCTTTCTGTAACACTTTGCCTGGTTTAATCTTTGAGATTTGCATTTTTAATTACCTTTTAAGAGTGACTCTAATTCACTTCCTGGAAGACACTGATGAACTCTGAGATGCTGGGGATTTTTTTTAATTTCTCTTTGTAGCTGTATTTTACCTTGTTTGAGACATTTATTTTAGCTCCCAAATTGTTTGACTAAAACTCCAGAGATGCTTTGCCCTCTGGGTAGGTTGAGGGAAGGTTGGACTGAGGCTTTTTCAGGACAGAGGGTGCATAAAGCTGAATGGAATGACTTGGAAATGCCTGAGGTACCTGTCAGTGTGTTCTTCTGAGGGAGGGTCCAATTACTAATGTCAGTTGGTCTCCAAAATGGTTTGTATGTGTTCCATGAAGCAAGAAGGAGGGAGCTGAACCCAGACCAAACACAGCAGATGATCACTTTTATGCTTTCATATGGAAGGGCTTGGCAGCACTGTTACAATGGAGGGAATGTCTGTAGTTCCATTGTAAAAGCCCATTTGCTCAGGGATTTATCATGTTAAGTCCTTTAATTTGCATCAAACTGGAATCTGGCGCTCAGTAGTTCCCCTCCTCTTTTCTCATCCCCTCCTGAGGTGTTTTTTTCTAATTTAATTTAAATCTGCTTGACTGTTTTATAGAGGGAGGTTATTATATTATCATGCTAGCAGTTGACATGCTGTGTGTCCACTCTCAGGTTCCTGTACCTTCCTAAATTCACAGCTTCACAACATCAAAAACTTAGTTTTACATCCAAGTGATGTTTGGTGATTTTCTATGGAAGAGTTTTGGCTCCTTCACAATCCAGCTCCTTTCTTATCGCCTTTTGCTGAAGCAACTGCTGCAGGAGGACACCATACACTACATCATCATCCATTGTGTTGTGGAAAAGGAGAAACTATTGGGAAGTTTGAGTTCAGTAAAGTGCTATAATTCACCAGAGAAGGAAAACAATTTTATCACATCAATAAAGTGAAGTATTGACCAAATCAGAAAGATGCTGAGAATAAGTGTCTTAAATCAGCTGCACTTTTGAAGAAAATACATGTTGATCTGCCTCCTAAACATTCTACTTATGGGGGAGTTCTAAGGACAATACTGTGTCTGTTGTTAGTATCTGCTTTGGGATGTATATTTATGTGCTACAGATCATATTGTGAAATGGGAAGACAGTTATTGAAATACAAATGTTCAAATGTTTAATTATGTAATTAAAAAATAGCACCTCAGCCTTAGAAATCAATTTTCTGGGAGAAAGAGGAACATTTTTTCCAATTAAAGGTAGAAGCTGCAAATCTGAAGATAGCAAAACTTGGAAAATGGAATGAAAAATTAAAAGGTAGGTGATGATAACTACATTAGGAAGCAAACAAACAAACAAACCCCACCAAACAAGAGAACACAACCCAAGCAGTCTTATATGGTATTGCATTTTTAATGGCTCGGACTGACCTTTAAAAGATATTTGAAACTTCATAAGACAAAAATACTGGCCTCTGCCAATACACCGATGGGCATCCTAAACATTCGTGCCACTTAACAGCAATTCCAACACCTCAAAGTGAATTAAGGACAAGGTAGCAAGTGTAATTGAAATTCATTTGCTTTTGTCAGTTCACATCAGATTTTTAATGTCATCTTCACTGAGATTTCATGTTTAATATGAATAATCTCTATAGTCTTATGTTAATATATTCAGATATCTTCTTTGATAATTTAAGACCATTTCAGATATCAAAAAAACAAAGACAAATTTATCAATATAAAGTTATTGAAGGTATCATTAGAGCTTTATGTGGGCTCATCATCCCTGCATCATTAACATCAAAATTTCATTTCGAGAAGGAGCTGCAATTAGAGTAGGAACTACATTTATTAAAACATGAGATTACTTCTGATTTCCTGATGCTTGGGATGATCAATCAGGGAATTGCAATAGTGGATTTCTCTTTCCTTTGCTTATAGTTCTACCATAGGTGATCTCACTTTTGCCTGGCATTTGTCGCCCATATTGTTTATGCTTCTGTGGGTTTTTCTGTTTATATTAGGAAAGACAGAAACATCTTTAACATATGTGAAGTGATTAACTTACTTTAGCATTACTCAGCAGTTATTGCCTGTCAGCTGTGCTTATTTCCTATCAGTCTTTGTGGCAAGGAAACTGATACTGTTTTTAACCACTTTCATGTTTTTGACTGTGATCTGCCCAGAGAAGAAGTATTTAAACAGGGAATTCTAAGGCCTTTATATATTAATAATTTCTGGGAAAACAGACAAGCGTACACACATACATGTGTGCATGTGCAGTATGTGTTTATATTCTGTGTGTGCGTGAGCAAATATACATATGTAGACTTAACCATAAGGACTGTATCTCTTTACAAACAATTATTTGCACATGGTAAATTCTACTATTAGCACCCATTAATAACAATTCTAAACAAATTTTCCAGTCCCACATTAAATTAATAATTCTTCATTTCAAAAAATTAAATTAAAATACCTCCAGATAAATTGCTGTTCTTGATTATCACATTGTAGATCATTTATTGTAAGATGGCCTTATGAGTTTTTTATTTCTTGTTATTTTTATCTCCCAGTTTACAGAAGTGTCATCATATGTAGATTTTAATTTTTCTGAGTTTCAGCCAGTCCCAGAGAGAGAAAACTGTGCTGCAAAAAATGGTTGGAACAAGAGCAACATAGGTTATGAGGGAAATAGGGAAATAAAGGCATGACATGAACATAATTTATCTCTACTGGGTGTTTCACACCTTTGTAAGTTACTCTGTCTTCTTGATCACCAGAGAAATAAAAAAGCACAATGCACTTGCTTATCTCAAGCCTGTCCAATTTCCCAGTAGGATGGGCTTTAAACTATTTTTGCAGCTGATTTCTGTTGCTGCAATGAAGAATCTTATCCTTGCCATGTTTCTTCCAACAGAGATTGCTCCTGAGGGACTCCAACATTTTCCCATATAACAAAATTACTTAATCTGATGTGGTTTTAATCAAATATGTTCAGTGACAAATTTGGAGCAAACAAGGTCAGAGAAGCTCCCATCTGTTTTTCAGCTCTGTCCACAGTGTGATCTCTCAGTCAAGCAAATGTATTTTTCCTCCTACTGTCAGCTCCTTTTTTTGTTACTTCCTTGATCATGTTGCAAATCTGAGGGAACTGCTGATCTCTGCTCTCTTGGGTCTGAGAGAAGTATTTTGATAAAACACAGCTCTTCCACTATTGCTAGTGAAGTGACCAACCACATGTGCCTACAGGGAACCATGACAACACAAAAGAACTTGCCTGGCCCTGTCCCCCAAGCACTGCTGTCTCCTTCATAGTAAGAGTGCTGATGGTGCTCATGAATACAGGAACAATAGAAGATTGGGAAGGTTTATTTCCTCCCATATTATGATTTGTAACATTTTCACCCCCAAGAATGGTTCCTGCTGCTTGATCAAAAGCATGTGCAGAACCCCAGGGAATGACTGGCTACAATATTGCTCCTATTTGCCAAACTTTCAGACAACTCCACAACAGAAATAATTTCTTAGACCACATGTGGTCTATGGCACCACTGTCATAATCTATATGCTTATGCCATTTGGCACACCTCTGCTGGAAACCTTGTCCCTCACTTCAATCTATCCTTCACACATGAACTCAGGTGTCACTGGCAAGAAGATACGAAACTATGCACAAGACTACCAGAGTGACAGAAGAAATAGATTTGTTTGTTTGTTTGTTTGTTTGTTTGAGTGGTCCTGAACCCTCTTCCCTCCAGAGACATCATTCCTACTCTATTTCAAGAAACACTCACAACTAAATCTCAAACAGCTCAATTAACAACCTTTTATTTTTAATTGTACCAGCCAAATAATAGTTACATAAAGACAATGTCAACACACAATTTTAGGTCAAATTCACTTAGGTCAAATTCAAGGCTTGCTCACTAGTTTGAAGAAGTCATAACTAACCAGAGACACAAGTAATTATTATGAGGGTTGTGAGAACTTATTTTACTTCATTGCAAATGTATAAACTGAGCTTGACTTCAAGTCAGACACAAATCTGCTCATGTTACACTCAAAAAAGAGGCTGTTAGAAGGAGCAGACAGTCTGTAGCCAGAGGGAAAGAAAAGATAGAGAGATCAACCAGACTGTCAAATACCTACAGAGGATCATGAAAGGTGTATAAAATAATGGGGAATAAGGTAATTCAAACAGAAGAAAAATATTTAAACATGTGGAAATCATTTAAGTTTGGAGGTGACAGAAGAAACTTTTGAGGGTAGATAATTTAAAAATTCTGCTGTATATGTCTATCTATATGCATTTGTTCATTTAGAACATTTAATATGTTTGCCTGCATACTTGTAGTATCAATACTATTGTTGATTAATGAGGGTATCCAAGGTCAACAGGATGCCTCCTCATTCCAACATGTAATCTGTACAGTGGATTGACAGATTTTGGCAGGAGAATCAAAGGTTCCAACCACCTCAAAATAGCTTAGACACAAAATAAAAATAGAAGCTGAAAAAACCAAAAATAGGTGAAAAAACCACAACATCAGCTTTATTGGCTTCCACTTGTTCTGGATATAACCAAGTATCCATCTGATCAGAATATGAGCATTATTATTGAGAAGAGGTAGCACAGTACAGACTGGAAGTCAGACTAAACAGAAAGTACCACAGGAACTCCCAGATGTGTGTAACTGGGACAATGATTCTCCCTACTCAAGTCATAATTCCGCATCTCCAAGAGAAGGACTGGCTTCAGAGAAGAAAAATGAAAACTGCACTGCAGAATGCCAGGTGAATGTCTTACCAGCAAGACATGCAATACCAGTGTTCTATGCATTAGTTTAGATTTTAGGTAGATGAAGATTTGATCACAGGTATTAAAAATTGAGTGAAAAAACAAGTTGATCCAATCATCTACTGGTAGGACTAATAGAGGTTTTAAAGCTTCGTTCTACCTCATATTTAATTGTACAGGCTGTACAGAAGAGTTTCACTAGGAGATACCACAGGTTTTTATATGTCAGTACAGGAAGGTTATACTGAAGGTGGCTAAAAAAGAAGAATATTTAAGAAACCTCCTTCAATTTTTTTTTATTTATTTTTTAAAAAAGGTCTCTGTGTTGGTTAAATGAAAAGTGCTTTTTTCTCAGCCTTCATACTCTACAGCTACATTTATAATGCATACACAACAGACCCAAGATTCATTGGTTTTCATTAAAGCTGAGAAGTGATTTTTTTACCCCAATTAACCCTCCCTATAATTGGGATAGTAGTCCTCAACAGAGGAGAACAGAAACAGTGGTATTAAGATCAGCTGTGGCAGCTAAACCTACCATTATTTTGATTTACAGATCAGGGCACTTCAATGAAATCCAGTCATCTTTAGACAAGATCTGAAGTCATAAATGTTTTTATCTGATACAGATTGTGAGATATAGACTGATCATCTTGAAGAGATATATTTTTATGGGAAAAAAAAAAAAGATGCAGGGGGAGAAAAAAAATACTGGTGTTTATATCCTGTTCCTCTCCTCCATTTAAAGTAAAATTTTCTCACTACTAAATATGAACATCATGAGGAAGTGCAGACATGTAGAAAATAAGCCATGCTTTTACTTTCCGGAGTCTTGTCTTCTTTCTGCAATTTGTGACACTCAGGATAGGGCACCTTACTTGGTATCACAGGGCAGCCTTCTGCTAAAACAGATTTTTTTAAAATTTATTTTTTTTTCCCCCAATCCAGAGGAGAATGATATATTTTATTTAAGGTTCATTTGTTAACCTTTACAGGTGTCACGATCCGTGACCTATTATATCTCCTTATTGGAGTGTATTAACTTATCAGGATTTGCTGAGAGATCCACACGTGGGTATCGCCTCACACAGAGGATACAGATCCCTCTCACCTTCTGGTTTAATTCACTTGAAACTACTCAGTACTTCAGCATTTCATGCAGCAGCAAACTTATAAAACCAAGGTATTGAGAGCAAAGTGTCAGATGTTAGAGCTCAATCCACTGCAACTTGCTGACATATTCTGTGAACTACTACTTAACACTCAGGGATTAAGTCATAGCCCCTTGTCTGAGGGTGGAAAGGAAAGCAGCATCTCAGAGCATCAGTGACGAAACTAGACTTTACCTTCCCACTGGCTAGAAAGATTTACCAGAAATTAAACTAAAGTTGAGGAGGAAGGTGCTGTTTAATCAGTAAGTTAGCTATCATTCTTATTGTATTACATGTCTGGCATCCTTTAGTCAAGGGCTTAAATCCTGCACAAACAGGTCACCAAAAAAGTGTTATCTAAGATGCTGTTTCAGTCTTCAATGGCTTCACAGAGTGCTGTTATAAACTAATAATAATGCAGAACATTTAATGGAAGTCATGTATTTGTACTTCATTTGCAATGTACACACACAAAGCCCACCGTGCATTTGATAACTTAAAAATACAATCACAAGATATGTTGATCCAGAATAATCCGTCACCCCAATCCTGATAAATTATCAACCAAAGATTAAATCAAAACCTAGTGAATATAGATGATTCAGCTGTCGTCTGAGGAGCCTGAATCAAGGATTTATTTCTTGGACTGTTGAATAGACTCCCTACTAACTCAAGGAACATCATCACATATTCATACTCACAAATTCTTCAAGCTCCACATAAAGTTAATTAGGCCCTTCCTTTCCCATAGTCATTGTAGAAATCCTATTCCAAATCTCCTCTTTTAGATTGTTGAAACCTACCTACAGTTTCCAGCCTAAAATATTTTATGGCCAGCTTATGTTAACCCTCATCCAATACTGGTATCATTTGCACTAATGTAGTTCTCAACCAATCAGTTAAAGAACAGATCATCCTTATTTAGCATTTAGTCACAACAATCCACTCTTCCACTACAAGTACCACATTATGTTAAGGTGACACTAATCCATCTTGTCTTCATTGTCAGGTGTCTTTATGATCTCCAGATAACATTTCTAACAGTGATACGCACAAACATCAGATGGAGATTTAACATTGGAGCTTAACTTTACTTCTTGTGTTGTTGTTGTTATTATTATTAAAGTCTAGAAGAGGAATCTGTCCCCTTTCATGGGAAGACTAGACAGAAGATGCTGTGAGAAGGAAAAAAATGAAATAAAGACATATTCAGGAAAAAAAGGGTGTATCATTCCCATCATAATGCGTGAACCTTTGGACTAAATTGTTTGTGATGCTGAAATGTGTCTATAAAATATATGGTGTTCTCCATGCTTGTGTTGGAACAAAAGAGGAATCTAGGATTTTTCTTGCATCTTACTTGATTGAGAGTGTCTTAACCATCTTGATTACAATGGAATTTTTGAATTTTCAGAAGGGAAAGTGGAAAGCAGTTCAGTGTGCACCCAACCTTTCAGCTAGTCCTACTGCTGCCAGCAATGCAAAGGCAGCAGTGAGGGTGAATGAGCCTAAGGGGGAAAATACAGCCAGATAATGGTTTTAAACCAAAAAAGGTGAGATTTAGGTTAGACATCAGGAAGAAATTCTTCACCATGGGGATAGTAAGGTGCTGGAATAGGTTGCCTAGGGAGGTTGTGGAAGGCCCATCCCTGGAGGTGTTCAAGGCCAGGTTGGATGAGGCTTGTGCATCCTGGTCTGGTGGGAGGTCTCTGTGTCCATGGCAGGGATGTTGGAACCTGATGATCTTTAATGTCCCTTCAAATCTTAACCAATCTATGATTATATGATTCTATGAGTCTATGATTATATGATAATACAGTCGGGGTGTATTTAGTATCTATCTGTTGTATATTGACTATTCTTTTGGAACACATCCTAGAAGACTAGCAGAAGTGAGAGATAAATTACTGTTGTTTATTTTAGTCCCTTCTCTGTGTGAAAACTTAAAGAATTTTTGACATTGAAAAGTGATTAAATTCAGCAAGGATATTTTTAGTGGCATTTCTACATTTATCTGGAAAAGCAAGAGATTAAAAACCTGGACAGAATTTTATCCCTTGCTAAGGGTTTTGAAAGTTTTTCGTCCTCTGAAGAGTTGTAGTTTCAAACTAAGACTCCAGTCTTGACATTTGAAATGAACTGTCCCTCTAGTCTTGCACCTGCCATTCATTCATCACTTTCTCTTGTGATTGCCAGTCTGCAGAAAATGATGAGCAAAACTGATCCCAGAGATAAAGATTAAACTTGAAAATCAAGACAAGTTTTGCTTTTTTAAAGAACAAAACAATCTTCTAAAGGGCATGATATAGAAATATTACCAGGTGTCTAAATCTCAGTGTTTTCAAATAAAGCACATTTTTAAATTCCTTGTCTATCTGGTAATCTCTGAAATAAGCTCACTGGAACTAACCACACTTAGGCTTAGTCAAATTTTTCATACCCACAAAAGAAAAATAAATAAGATTATTTTTTTTTTTTTTTTTTGCCATTAACACATTGTGACTTGCTCATTGGAATTGCTGAAACCAGATATAAAATATAAAGTAAAAAAAAAAACAAACCACCACTTTATACGTAGAGAAAGGGAATTTCTTCAAATCAGTCATTCAGTTTTACAATCATCTGTTCTCTGTGCTTAAACAATTTCTTGCTTGTGCAGATTCCTTCCCCTACCCCATGAATCAAAGCATTACTTTCACCCTGTCTTTTATATGCAGGACGTGCAGGTCTGTGAGCAGTGACACCACCCTCAGGAATTTCCCCCTGGTTTTTATACATTGTGCTCCCATGTAATGCAGTTTTCAGGTCCGGCAACAAAAGCATAATCCAGTGGGTTGGCCCTTCTCAACAGAAGGTACCATCGCTGCCTAGAGCCAGTGGAAGCTTTTGTAAATGATTTCATGGGGCCTGGGGATAAGTCACTATGCCTAAAAAAGACACAAGCTAATTTTGAAAGAAATCCTGTTGCTGTCATCTGCTCTAACACATTTAATTCAGATAAATCCATGAACTGGGATTCCTTCTGCATAATATATGCTGTTAAACAAATAGAAGCACAACCATGACATTAAGAGTGTCCAAATGATTGCTTAGGTTTAGCACCCAGGCTGTCCAATTTTTTATCTAAACTATTACAAACAAAGGCAGAATCAGAAGATTTAAAATTTTCAAGTGACTGCTGGAGTTCAAAGCATGCTTGCATTTTAATAGCAAGTACTGTACATGTTTCATGGAAGTGTTAGGCAGCTGATCTGTATGTTAATTAGACTGCCATTTGAAAAGGAAAATTATTCAAGTGCTTTCATCTCATTTCCAACCCAAGCAGCCACACTGAGTACATTAGGGAGCATCATTCCTGTATATTCTGGAGTCAGCTAAGCCCCTTTTGAAGCATTAGAGGAGGCAAAAAGAACCGGTTGATAGTCAATTTTATGGCAGAATGATTTTCAAACAGAGAGCAATCAATTCAGAAAAGAAAACAAAACAAAACCCCAAAACACAACCTAAATTCTCCATAGGGGAAAATAATAATAATAAAACCCCTTAGGATTTTCTGCTGGAAAATTGTGATAATGATTTCAAGTTCTATTATCTACCCGAGGAGAACAACAACAACAACAAAAAAAATCTAGCAAAGCAAAACAACCCAGGATTGCCAAAGACAATATGAGGAATTAAGAGAACTGGAAGTAGGCTTGGTACAGGTGGGGATGCTGAAAACTAGAGAGGGAGAGAAAGCAGGTGACCAGCATCTGGCTCTGGCTTCCTGCCTGGAAGATTCTCATCAGAGTCACTTTCTGCCTTCTAGCAGAAAATGAAATTGACAGAGGTCAGGAGGTGAAATTGACAGGAGTGTTCAGTTGGCAGGAAGTTGACAAGCTACAAAACCCTTCATTTTCCCTATTCAAGAAGAATTTCTAAGAGAATTTTAGTTCTGGGGGATTAAAAACCAACCAACCAACCAAAACCCACCCCAAGCCCACCCCAGACAAATAATTTTAATTGATTATTCCAAATACTAATATTTTCAGAGGACAGAAATTCATTTTCCTGGTCAGATTTGGAATGAAGTCCTCAGGCTTCTGCACTGTTGCAGTATCAGTCTGCAAAACAATGATGAGAAATGGAGAGGAAAGCAGGAACTCAGAAAGGGATATAAATGCCTCATCACCCTCCCTCTCTGTCTGTGTCTTTTACCTTTGTTTAGATAAAGAAACAGGCAAGGAAGGAATTCTGTTCAAAAATGCTCTTAAGCTAAAAGTGTCCCACAAAGATCTTGGTAACAGCATGTTACATTTCAAAGGTACCATATGGCTCCTGTGAATTATGTTTGAGTTGGAGTCATGCACCAGGCCACTGGGACTTGAAATCTTGAACTACATATTGGTGGCAATTTGCATTGTCACAGCTCTGTGTTATAATCCAATATAGAGCGCACTTAATTTTGTCCTGTAACACGATTAAGTTTTGTTTATTTTTAATTTTATTTTATTTTTCTAGCAAATGGGGTGGATAAGGATTCTGTCTTTTCTTGATTAATCACATACAAGAACACCTTGGAAGATAAACATGACAGCCTATGAGCTTCCCACTCAAACAGAAACACTTTGAAGTTTTACTTAAAATAAAGGAGCTGATATTGATATGAAACAGCAATAAAAGAAGAGTATTAGCAGCATTCTGTATGGAAGTCATAAAACATATTCACTTCTTTCTAGACTGAATAATTCAGAACAAATTTGAAAATGAAGCTGTGTGCACTTGAATATTTCAAAATATTAGATATATATTGTCATTTTCCACACTGTTCTGGGTGACAAAATATTTTATGTCTCTGAGTTCTACTTTTTTTGTTAGATGTTGATGAACTTTTCAAAACACTTCTCTACTGAAATATTGAAATGTGCATTACCCAGCAATTTAACTCAGAAGAGTTACTGTAGGAGTGTATGATGGACTGATGACAGGCTTCTATGAAAATAAAACTCCAGCCAATGTCTTCCTTTGTAATACATGTATACAGTTGTACAGAAATTAATGAATCTGAGATAATTTATGTTAAGTAATTATGCAGCACTCTGAGATTAAGTTTACCCACCATACTTTATATGTACGTCTATACAGAGAAAAGTAAAGAGAGAAATGTTAAGTTGCAACTTCTCTGGGACTTATTCAAATGTATTTCCCTAATCTGTTTGTTTCCCCAGTGGACAATTTAATGTCTTTAAGCTCTTTCTCTCCTTGAAGTCACTGCCATTGAGTTTAAGCATTGTGTCCAAAAGATCAGTTACATCATCATAGTAGTTTAACCTTAAGTAACTATGACCTCTCAAAAATGAAGATTCTCTTCTTCACAGTCTAGTTAAAAGTGCAAATGAAGATGAGAATATTGCAAGATCTATCAGCCTGTGTATACAACTCCTCATAGGTCTGCTTTCTCTACAAATGAAGCGTCTGACCTTGCTTAGTTTTCAAATAGTTTTGTCACAGAAACAACTGCAGACCCACACTGCAGAATGCTGCAGTGAATGTTTGAAGCCATCCTTCCCCATTCCCTGGAGCACAAAGTATTTTCCTGCTGTAACAGTCAGGACATAATTTTTCAGGGGGCTGAAATTCAAGCTGTTCTCAGAGGGTTGTACTTGTATTCCCTTTTTATGCTGCTACATTCAAGAAACAAGAAAAGGACAGATCTCTGAAACTTTCAGAAAGGGAAATCACAAATATGCAGATGTGATTAGAAGCAGAGGTAAATGGGACACCAGAGTGGTAGAGAGGCATCAGCCCCATAAACAGCAATGAGGCAACAGTGGAAGTTCTCTCTTCCCTGGTCAGATCAAAACCATGCTCTGTTTACAGTACAAGACTCTGACACGGAAAAAAGAATAAAACGCTTTTCATTTATTTGTGGGTTGGACTAGATGACCTTTAAAGGTCCTTTCCAACTCAAACGATTATATGATTCTATGATTTATCTTTTGATTCTGTTTCTGGCCTTCTTTTCCACTTTAGAAACTGTCATAAAAAAAAATGTAAGATATTAACCCTGGGTATCATAATGCATTCTCTTCCATCTGATGCCAAATTGTGAAGACAGGATCCAGTACCATTTTCACACTTGCAAGAGCAGCTTTTTATAGCACTTATCTGCACAACAGGACTGCCTCACTTTCACTTGTGAAACCATTCCAGACTTAAAATCTGTCACTGTTGTGTGCTCCATTGTAGCCAACATGACAAAAAATATTTAAACCAATAGACTATCCCTGACCTTAAACAAGCAAAGTGTGAGAAAGAACATTTACATTTGGAGTCATCCCAATGCCACTGGGCAGTTGTTCAACTACATTTTTAATGAATGATCTCTCTTTTGGAATTTATTTTGCGTTTGTCCCTTATACCACTTAAAAACCAATGACAATGGTTAGGCATTCCAAGAGCAACTAAAATAAAGGGGTTGCTTTAGATGTACATTTTACATTATTTATTTAGGAAGAACCTATGCCCGATTCTTGAAAAATATTAGAAAATACCTAGAAAAGTCTTTGCTTGTACATTTGGTTTTTGTCATTTACATGTTGGACTCCTAGTGATAAGCTTTAGTCTTTGATCCAAGTTCCAAAATTGCTCACTCTCCAGATTTAGTGTCATGTTGAAGACTCCTGGGTAACCTGTTAAACTCTCCTTAAGTTCAGCAATAATCAGGCAGAGAAGCAATAGCTGCAGATCCCTGAAAGGTCTGCCAGTGGATTTTAGCCCTCCATTGGGAGGCAATTATTCTGTCATCATTTGAAGAGAATGACCTCTCTGCTTCTGGCAGGCATTTCATTTTTAGGCATGAAGTCTGGTTCTGAACTTACTGCACAACCCTCATGTGATGGATGCCCTGGTAACCAGTGCTGTTAGTGCACTGAGCTATCACATGCCTGCCAAGAGTCAACCTTTAAACAAGGGATCCAGGATGAAAAATGCCTTTGTCTGTTCTAATTAGGATCAACACTTTTGCTTTCTTCATCAGATTCTGCTTGTTTCATTGTCTGGGGCTGACACCAGCACATGTGCTGAAAAGGAAAGCAATTTGTTCAAGTTTCTTCATTACCTGAAGCTTTCCACTTCACATGTAGCACCTGAGAAAGAAAACAACAAGTAAACTCTCCCAATGTCATTCTGATCAAGTGAGTAAATGCCTTTCATTTGGAAGTAATGCTTTCCATGCCTTTCAAGCAGGTTGAATAGCCTGTTTTATCCTTTTTACCATCTGGACACTCTGCTGTGAACTCTGCTTCCTGATCAAGGGGGACATCAACAGGTTGTTAATAAAATCCTATATGTTGTTTTCAGATCTTTTCCAGCAGTGAGTAGCCATTTGGCTCATTTGGAGAAACTGCCATTCCTCTGCAAGATGTTATATCAGGTCTCAAATGAGACACAGTAACTAACTATGCAAATATGTTGAATTCATTGCAACAGAGAGCAAGCTGGTTTGCCTGCTTACCTACACCTTGATGGAGGATATTTTCCTAATATGTGTTCTAAATTCTCCCGACAGCAAGCAGGTCTGGATTAGAGGGGAAGAGGAGAGGATGACAGCAGAAAAATTAAATAATCTCAACATTTGTGAATGGAGGCATTAATCTGATACAATTCATGACGAATAACAGAACTATGCCTTGGGAACTGGCAATATGGTTCATGTGAATTTGGAGGCTGACACAAATTCAGCACAGACTGGCTCTTCAGGATCACTTCCCTGGTCTCTAGGAATGGTGCCAGGAGTTGCGGGTGTCCTCAGTCCTGCCTTCAGAACACAGGAGACTTATTTGAACACAGAAGACTTCGCCCTTGACAACAGCCTGGTTCGCACTCAGCTTGAGTAAGTGGAAAGGCAGAGCTGCCAGCAGATGGAGGGGGAATCCACCAAGGAGGAATTATTTTTTCTGTGTTCTCTGACAAAAGTCATCTCACCCAGACATTCAGTGAGATCTTAGTTTTAACCTTCCTTGCTTGTCAATAAGTATGACAAACAACATGTATCTTTTGAGCAACTCCTTTGTCCCTAGTTTGTTACTTGAAACTGATAGCAAGAGTGAGAAAATACGTTATATGAAAAACAGAAGGAAAGAGCAATGAGGAGCCCTAAAGCACTGACAGTTCTCAAACTGCAAGTGTTATTTACACTTATTTGCTTTATTTGCTAATATTTTTAAGATATTTTTTGGTTTCTTGGTGGTTCCAAGAAGCTCTAGTGAGGAGAAATAGATGGGATGATTCTGCCTGCTTGGATTTAAGTACTAATGACTATTTCATGATCAGGAATAAAGTCAGATGAAGGTAGGCATTTGTTTCACAAACACAGACAATTCCTTTCTTAACAAGGTAGTTGACAGAAAGGGTATAACCTGCTTCTCCATTACTGAAGGATGCTGAAGCATGGAGAACAATTTACTTCTGTGCAATGACATTCATTCTTTTCTTAATGGGTACCTTGGTGTTTCTGATTTCAAAAGGGAGTTTTCCACAGCAGTGGAAAGGCTATTTTCCTGGGTTTATGACTCAGATCAAATTCTATGTTTTATCACTTCAGTATACCTAAGAAGAAAATATTCATAAAATTTTAATTGTATTTTTATTACTGAGTCTGTATGGGCACACAGACTTTTTGCATGTGCAGATTCCTCTAGACAAAAGTTCCTAGTGATAAACTCCAAGATATATTTGATATATGTACACTTATGTGTGTCTGAACATACATATTTATGTTTATACACACAGAGATTTGCAGTGTTTGTGGCATTAAGTCTCTCTGCATGCAAATACACAGAAAAGGTAGGCTTGACTCTGCTTAAATGAGCCTTGCATCAGTGTAACCGAGGAGGATTCATGGAACTTCTTCCTAATTATTTCAGTATAAACAAGAGAAAAAGAAAGCAACTTCTCAGCCATTAGAAGGCTGAAATGGATCCCAGAGCCCCACAGCACTGCTATTCTGTGGCTGCAGGATAACTACACACCATCAATGCCAGACTCTTCAATGAACCTTTGAAGTAATGTTGCTCTTTGGTGGTTTAGCTGACAACAGTTGGAACAGCATGGTGCTTCGGAGTGGAATTGTGCATCACATTAATGGTGACATAATTTAGTACAGAATTTGATTTTAAAAGAATATTTGGAGTTTAAAAATAAAAACCTCAAAAGCCACAGCAAAACAACTTCCCCTTTATAAAAATCTGAGTACCAGAAGCTTAGTTGCCCCACAGAATTCCATTTCAAGGTTCAGTAACACTATCTTGGCTATAAAACACTCAGCAGTGGATAGTAGGGTAGCAACCTTTTCCCTTCCACCTCTTTTCCTTGCCTTTCTGTAATGGTTTCTTGCACGAATGACACCTGAGCTCCTTTTTTCCCTTTCTTGAGGTTTATTCAGTGCATGGTGAGGACAATTGATTGAGGGGAATGTTTTAATATAACTGATTATACAAGGTGATGGTTCTGCCTGGCCTTTTCAAAATATGGTAGATACTAGTTAACTGTATATTTAGTAATTGCTCTGTTTATAGTAATTATACATAAGAATATATTTAAACTTGCAAGTAAGAAAACATGAAGAAAATTAGAAGCAATTTGTTGAATAAGCCATGGATATCATGCAAAGCTTGAAGGTATTTCTACCTCTGTTTAAATTATGGGTTGCCCAGCTTGACATTCAATCTAACATATGCACACTAAATCACACTGAAGGAAAATAAAAAGGTCATATTATTTCTCTAATTCTAGGAAATACAGTACCTTACACATCTAAAGTCTTCTTTGAATCATTATCTTATTTATTAAATGGTAAGATACCTTAATATCTGCCCGTTAGGATGAACAAAGGCAAGACAGCAAACCAATTTTCAACTGAAAATTCATGAATTTTGGAGATTCTGTGATGTAACTTCCTAGACTATTTGATCTGAGAGAAAAGTAAATAGGGTGAGATGTTTTCAATAAAAGCTTGATAATTTCTTCCTACCCTTTAACTTTGGATAGTATGTTCCCCCATCCCATGTTGTCTATGCTGTCTTTGCACTTTAAAGAATTTGGAATATTTGAGGTGTTTTTTTTTTCACCTATCTGTCCATCTGAGAAGTGATATGTATATAACATTTGCAAAAATACTCTCCTTCCATGAATGTAACCAAATAATTGCAAGGAATCAGTTTTAAGAGTTAATGGGAAAGTTGTAGTTCATTTCATCTGAGCCAAGATCATACACTACCATAACATACATTTTATATTTTGAAGTTATATAGTGTATTGGATATTGGGATAAAAATACTAATAGAAAAGCTCTAATATGAAATGGGAATGTTTATTATAATGGAGATAACATTCATATTTGTACTTTTCATAATCATCAGGCTATGTTGACTATGAAGCATTGTGGCAAAAACTGATGGAGTAAACATGTTAACTGGACTAGTCCAGGTCTGTCAGTCAGAGTTGTAAGATGTGGCTGTTAAGTATCCATCTTGCCTGCTGCATCGATGTTGCTGCTAGTACTGGCAATGCTTCACCTCTCAGCTGTGTTCCTTTTACTGTCACTAACAGACCCCCCTGCCTTGTGTCCATGGGAGGACCTGACGTTGCTAAAGCAGACTTGAGCTAGTCCCTGCCTTCTCATTAACATCCAGTAGCCAGAGTAGGCTGACAAAGATCATGGGGGAATCTGTCAAAAAATCAACATGGTGACTGACAGTAATTCCAGACAGCTTTCCGTAAAGGCTGTTAACAAAGGCAGTGTCACATTCTGAAAATAACTTCTACTGGGGCAATTAATTTGTTCTGGCAAGGCTCATTCTCTTCTGGTTACACTGAAGTACTGCTTGCTAGCTCAGAAGGACTATAAAAATTGGTTTACCCTTAGAAAAGAAAGTGATATTTCAAGAGGTGACAGAGATACAGAAAATGCCCACTAGGTATGGAATAAGGAGGAATATACTCCCTGGGCAGATATGCAGCCAGTAATTATCATTGCTGCACTGACATTCAAATATGGTGCTTCTTGGGATTTACCTTATTTTAACTTAATTTCGCAGAATGTTTCCTCTCCATACCCCGACTTTTTATCCTTATTTACTGGCCTCATATTAACTCGAGTCTCAAAGAAAATAAAGAATTAAGAGGAAGAAAATTCCAAACAATTTGCTCAGAACAAAGAACAGGAACAATTGTAGAAAATATGACCAAGAAGATACAGCCAAGTATGCAGCGGAGGTACCAGCAATGTCTGCTCAAATTCAAACCCAGTTTCACCAGTAAGCAGGGCAATGGGAAAAGTCTTTCCCTCTTTCCATCTCCTCTAGCTGCAGCACAGAGGGATGATGGTGTTAGGTCACAAGACTAAAAGTGGGTATGCAGTTCTCCTTGTCTGTGCTGGCTAAGAGTGCACTCCTACACTAGCTCTGCCAGGGTTGTTCACTGGTTCTGAGGCCAGCTGGCATGCAATGTCTTCCACAAGTGCTATAAATTATCCTACTCTCCAAAACCACATGGCTCCATGTAAATTGTATTCAGGGAATGATTCCTGGCTCATTTGAACTGCCCAATATTTTGGGGGAGATTGCTAGCTGGCACAGTCCAACACTATCACAGGATGCATTTTAGTAGTATGAACAGTTAGAAACACTATCTAGAAACACTTCTTGGCACTATTTGATGAACTAATTTTACCAGTACTGTCATCAGTGTCCAGAGCCAGTGTATGTAAAACATTATCTCCATAGCGAATTAATTGGATCAAAGTGCTATGAGAAGTATAGTGATAGAACTTGGTTTTATTTTGATAAATTTAGATAGGATATTAGGAAAATATTATTTTCTTAGACAGTGGCCAAACATTTGGAACAGACTGCCCAAGGAAGTGGTGGAGACACCATCCTTGGAGGTATTTTAAAAAGTGGAGAAGTGGCACTTCAGGACATGGTTTATTTGGCATGGTGATGTTGCTTGATGGTTGGACTTGATAACCTTAGAGGTCTTTTCCAAGTGCAATAATTCTATGATTCTTAGAAATTTATTTCTGTTTTTCTTGAGAACTCAGACTATTTTGTTGCAAATAAAGTGGACCACAAATTTACTTGCCTTTATGAAGGAAAAATATTCAGAATGTGAGAAAGAGCTGCAAAATCTACAAGCCCCATTGTCAGTGAGAAATGGGCAATGACTTTCTTGCAGTTCCTTAAATCTTAGCATTAGTGAAATATTTGGAACAGGTATTGCATTTGTCTCTGCACTATACAGAACAAAAATATTACCATGATACATTAATGCACATCACCTCAAACAACATGTAAGACTAAAAACATACCACTGATATCTTTAACACATCTACCACAGTGAATGTGATAATTCTTTAAGTAAATCCTGTCTTCTAATGGATTTACATAGCAAGCTTTCACTGAAGTTTCTTTAATTTTCAGTGACACAGTGTGTATCAGTAAGTTACACCTGTCTTTAAAATGCAGGAAGAAATCTACTGCCTAGGGGTCGTCATTGTGCTCTCATATACAATCTCTGATAAAGAAAGTGAAAAAAAGAAAACGCGTGAGGGTGTCTTCCTGTCTATGGTGACTGGAATGCTCAGGGCAGTTAAATCCAGGACAAATTGCATTCTCAGGATACAGTTCTGGGGGGTAACACAGGGCAGGTCCTGTTCCCAGTAGGCAGCCTGTGTGTAAGCACTGTGTTTTGGAGTCTAAAAGTGTAGCAACATGGAAATAGGATGTTCCGTGCTGACAGATTTCAGTGCCAGTGTATGGTCTGGATCTGTTTCATTTATTCATGTAGATACAATATGTGCAAAAGAGGTTAAGTGTGGGAAATATTCCATAGATATCTTATCTAGAAAGAGCAACCCATCTTAGACAGGGAACACTTATTCTTAATATACTGGAAATAAACATTTTTGTGGTGTTTTGATGATCTAATGATTGTACTGAGTATGGACACCTTATCAGGCTGCTGTAATTATGACTGGCATTGTTAGCTAATAGCACACTAGGAGACAATATGTCTAGCACAACATAATACTTCTAGTTCCACCAGACTGTCACTTGAGTAAGCAGAAAAGGAGCATTTTTAGCATGACTTTAGATTTAGAGCTGAACCCACATGTGGTATATGACATTTTATCCATTTTCCAACTGATATGGATGCAGGGAACACATTCTTCAGACTGTGAAAAAAGGAGGTAACTTCTTCTTCAAAATATTTGCAAAGTGAAAGGAAGGAAAAAATTGTAACAAAATAATCTATTGGCTAGGTATAACCATAAGCCCAGGAGGCTGATTTTGTTGCAATACTAATGGACATTTAGCACAAAATAGATAGACAACTGTTTAAGGTGGTGCTATAACCATGTACAATGGCATGTCCAAACATAGTAACTGGAGGACCTAGACAAGGAGTTTCAGCTAGTCCTCTGGGAGATAAAGGAGATCTATAATTGTCAATGTGATTTTCATTCTGCATCCAGAAAAGCAAGAGATAGAAAACAAGAGTGCTTTGATTCTACAAGTGCTCTCCTGGACTCTTCTAGCACATCCATGCATATCTCAGGAAATCAGCTCACCCATCTCAAAAGCATGACTTCTGCTTCCTTAACAATACTCCTGCAGCTGCACAGATCAAGTAAAGTTCCCCAAAACAATGGGACGATGTGGTATTGCATAAGCAAGATGTCTAGAGAGCTTTGCCAGAATGATTTAGAAAACGATCCTGCAAGGGTTACTTAGGGAAAAGTGACAGACCTAAGCACACTGCAATTGTTCATATTTATATTGGCTTTGGATGCAGCAGCTACTTAGCTGTGACAGGAGAACGATGGAGAGATTTGCATGGATAAAGCACTGCTCAATACAATGAAGATAGGAGATTTACACACTGGAACACTAGATAAGCTAAAGCCATAGAGACTGAATCATTAGTGGCATTTTTCCACAGGCTTAGAAGGCTTTGAGCATGGTTTGTTGGGGTTTTTTTCCCACTTAAATATGACAAAAATAGGCATATAAAATAACTAGGACAGACTGGAAGCAAACAGAGGATCATGTTTTCAGGGATTGAAACATGTCTGATTATACTGAGGTATTTGCTGTCCTCAGCTAGGAAAACAGATAAAGGTTCATGTGTGAATATGTGGGACTAACTGTAAGCAAAATCAGAATCCGGTTGAAAACTTTCTGAGAACTTGGCTTTGAAGCTATTTGGGCACTGATTATGCATTTTGTATTATTCTTAGTTCTCCATCATAATATGCTCCTCCTGTTAATCTATAGATAGATGCTATGTGGAGTGTGAAAGATATCGACCTTTCCTTTTGTTACAAACTTGAAGTGAATCCAATATTCAAAATCTCTATGGTAAACTTGGACCAAGTTCCAAACAAACACAGGCTTTCTTTGCTTAAGAACTATGTGGATCTCAAGATGACTCATAGGATTCACCTTTGAAAACAGGAAACATTTATCTTGTGTTCAGAGGCTGGTTCTACATTAGTTTTACAGGTATTACTGTCTTTTGACAGTAGAATAATGATACGGAGAACAAGAAGACTCAGAGGACTTAAATATTCCATATCCACTTGTGATAAGTTTTTTAAATGAACTTCTAGCAATATGGGATTACAATGACCATTGTTTGTCTGGGAACTGTCAGCCATACTTTCTATGATAGAAATTTTAGGTAAAAGGCAATTAAAATGGCTCACTCAAGTACACTGCTGAACTGAGAACTGAAGTAACTTTTTGTGAAGCACTGTCATTATTAGATAGTTCTTCTTTTCTATAAAAGACAAATAATTTAGCTTTTTTTTTTTTTCATAAACAACAGCAAATTCAGTGAGAAAAACCCAACTAAAACTTTCTTAATAGATCTCCACTTACATGGTTCTCTGTTGAAATGACTAAATGTAAAACAAACTCCATGTAGCTCATCTTTCATTATAGAATTTCAGTAAAAATATGATTTTAGATCATGATGACAAAACATTTCGACATGCTGTTTGGTCACTAAATAAGCAAGGTAGCCAATTACACTAAAACAGGATGTTATGGTAGTAGCAGTAATGGTTTCCTTAGCACATCTTGAAATTTGACTGTGACCTGGAGATTTTGGAGTGGAAAGAAGATTACGCACAAAATGCAAGAGCACATTTATTTGTTTGGTATTTCTTATTAGCCAGTATTCTGAAACATGGTTCCAGAGTGTTGAAATCATAGACATAAACATAATCATGATATTTGGCACTCATTATCCATTGCCATCAATCAGTCTGGGCTGTTACATTCCCTGTTTTTCAGAAGCTATACACAAGCCAAGAACATACAGGTTATGTTTGCCAAAGAACTGGAAGTCTAATCAGCTAAATGTCATCAAGGAGAATTTCTCATATGATTTAGTTTATTAATTTCATCCTCACTAATAAGTAATAACTGCCTACTTCTTTCATCTTCTTGCTACAGAATGAAATAAACTAAGTATGTAGAGTGTTTAAAGACATCTACTGTGACTTTTTTTGAGCAGATTTCCTCATCAGCTTAACAGCATGGACTAGTTTCTTCATAGTGCTTTTTAATAAATATATCTCAAAGAATTTGTTCAGGAAGTCAGCAACAGAGCCAAAAAGGGAATCCAGGTCTTATTTTAGCCAAGAACAACTAGTAAGTAGTAATTTCACCTAAAAAACCCCAACATATAGGCCATAGCAATGATCACTGAAAGCATTTACCTTCAGTAATATTGCAATGAATCTGTTCCTCATAGTTAGCCAGGAAATGTCAAAACAATGTTCAAACATTAACACATCAACTTGCTTTGGTTTTAGGAACCTGATCAAAGGCTGGCTGAACATACCACAAAACTCTGCTGATTTCAAAGTGATTTTGATTCAGCACCAGTTCTTATTGATAGCTTTTAAGTTTTGGGCTATATGCTCCCTAATTGCAAACTTCTCAGGTGCTATGATCTACATGAGGATGATCTGCAGCTTTGGATGAACTGCCACTTGTAATTACACATCAGGGAAACTCTCTGAGCTGTTCTCAGATTGTGATTATGGAGAACTTTGATTTACAGCCAAGAACCACAAGGAGTCTTTAATATAACAGGCAAGTTGATAAACATCAAAATAATAACTCCATAAGGGAGAATGGTGTCTGGGCATATCTCACACATGCCACCTTCTCATCAACTGGGTTTACCATGTTGGGTTTAGTGCAAGCTACTTAAAGGCACCTTTACACCATAACTCTCTTGTCATTGCAAACCACCCTGATAATATTCAAGAAACACTTGGACGATGCCCTCAGGGACATGGTGTGAACTTTGGGGCTGTCAAGTTGTCCTGGTCTGGGATGGGAGTTGGACTTGGTGATCCAGGCTGTCCAAGGAGGTGGTTGAGCCACCATTCCTGGAGACATCTAAGAGGACAGATGTGGTGCCAGGGGACAGGGTTTAGCAGTGGATGCAGCAGAGTTAGGGTAGTGGTTGGACTTGATGATCCTGAAGGTCTTTTCCAACCAGAACGATACTATGATACTATGATGCTATGATACCCTCTGCAATTTATATTGTAATAAGAGAGTGATAAACTCACATGAAAAATTATCTCCTTATTCATCTTGATCACTGAGATGTCACTTTTGGGAAAATGCAGAATTTCTCTTTCAGAACATAGCAGATGTAACTATGCATACAGTGCTGAGATAAGACTGGGTATGAACATTATAATCTGCTTCTGAATCTCTGGATAGGCAGGTGAGTGTGGCTGCACACAGAAGAAGCAGGAGGATATAAGTTTTGTCACAGAGGTGGTGGTGGTTCTGACTTTACTTTTTGCTTTTTCAAACTGGGATGGAATATCCTGCTAAGTGGGCCATGTGGGCCATGATTTTATCTACTGAGATGAAGACACTGGGTGGAGATCCTTGCACAATCAGTCATCTGTCTTCTCCATCCCATCACCAGTGTCTTCTGTCCTTGTCAGTCCTTCTTTTAGTAACTCTAGAAATTTGAAAATGTTTTCTTAAATATCCAATATTTTTCATTGTTGATAAAATACAAAATTACAATATGAGAAAATAGCTTTGATTAAGCTATAATGCCTCAATTGCAATAAAGGATAGGTGCCAAGATGCCAGGTGCAGGATGTGCAAGAGCTTAAACTCATATTTATGAAGGGATTCAGGATTAAATCTTGGAGCATTTGATAGTCTGAAGTGTTGATAAATATATTTTTAAACTAAAAATTAAAAAGCAAAACAAAGCAAAAAACAAACAAAACCGAAAAACATCCCATTAATTGTAAGAAGGATTGTAATCTATCTGAGGGATGAACTTCTAAACTAGCCTTCTATAAATAGTTTGGACAAAAAAAATTAATAACATCATGTTAATGCCCTGTAAGTTTGATCATCTAAAAAGTAGATAATTAATCTATGCTAATCCTCTAAATACTTTCAATTGTTTCCATGTCTATTTAAATTACCTAGTCAATAAGGAAAACGAGAGTGTTTTAAGGGTACTTCAGCCTATTCTGGCTTAGACAGTAATTGTGAAAACTTACACAATAGGATGTGTTGAAATAAGAATGTAGCTTATGTTGTTAGTGGGAATGTACAATGTGGATGCATATGCTTCTGATGGCAGGGGGATTACCTCATTGACCTAAGAGATCCTTTCCTGTTCTATCATCCATTAATCCTTTGAAGTTGCAGTGTGTAAGTAGTTTTCTGCCTTTTTCATCAAAACTGGAAACGCTCACACAGGCACAACCTGCTCAACTGAAGAGATATGAAGGTTACTAAAATATATTTAAGAGGAATTGACATTTACATATAGGTATTTTTTTATGTCTGATTTACATTGTCAGTATTCATTCCTTGTTAAGCCTTGAAAATCTTAACCTTATTTTGTTCCTAGTAGAGCTTCATGATCACTGATCTCCAGAAACAGCTTTGATTATTCTATAGATCAATCTAGTGATGGGATCAATAACTCTCTATGGTACCCTCTCCAGCTTTCTTTCAATATTTCTGAGAAATCATTATTTTAGTTCTTTGACAGGGAATTAAAGCATTAAATACGTGATTTATTCCAGGATCCAGCACCATTGTCTGGAAGTCAATACTCACAATCATTAAGTTCCAAAATCTTCTGAATGATAGAAACTATGATAATATACAGATTAGTTCCACCTTCCCAGTAAGTCTAAGTCTCATCATCTCTTGATTGAGAAGCAGAAGTCTAGTAGTCACTGAAATGCCTTCTCTTGAGCAACCCACTTGTCAAGGTAAAGTTAAGATCAGATCTGCCAATATACAAAGCAGAAAGAGCAGAAGACACTGACAAGTCTACAGGTGCTTCATGTGTCACTCATGTCTGAATGGAGAGAAAGACACTGAAATGTAGTAAACAGCTTGCCTTTCTAAGTTATTAACAGGCCAAGATATAAGATGGTGTTAATTAGTTTAACTTCAGTGACATCATTGGAGTTACACTGGCTGAAGGTCTGACCTTTAAAATAAAGGTTAGCTGTGTCACTTGACTTTAGTTTGTTTTAGGTTTCATGTAGCATTCTTCAAGGAGCTTTCAAGAGGAACAAAGACACAGAACACACTTCATGTGTGGAACCACAGGGCTAATGAGAGAGAGAGGATGGACTGCTGGGACACACTGGAGGAGAGAATAATAGGAGAGCAGTGGTCCAGAAATGCAGATGGAGGTAAAGTCTCTGGACTTACCAAGGAAATGACAAGCAGACAGAACTGAGGCTACTCTGCATGGACAAAAGATCAAGACAGCCTTAAAGGGCAGAGATTGAAATATTATAGGGATTGAAGGGAACTGTAAAAAAATAATAAAAATAAAAAAAAAATAATAATAATTAAAAAACCCCAACCAACCAACCAAACAAAAAACCCAACAACAAACAAAACCTAAACCCAACCAAAAATCAAGCTAAAGGTTTGCTCAATCAGAGTCTTAGACTTTAAAGTGTCTGAGGCAAAGCTCATACTTCTTGCTTTTCCCTATCTATAAAAAACTCAGAAGTAATTAATGGAATCCAATCTGAGCTGAAGTTCCTAATTTTGTTATCATATCTAAGAATGCAGGATTATAATGGTTCATATTCAAGGCTCTGGAAAATTTCTGGGTTATATTCCAGGGTCTTTGTATGTGTATGTGGAAATATATAGGGTCAGGGAAAAAAGAGGACAGGAATATCATTGATTGATGAGAACTTTTTTCCTTGTGACATTTGGAAAATATCATGGTGTGTTACCCTCCATGTTACCAGAAAATTATAATGCTCTGAAGAGTGGAGCAAGATCATGGGAGATGTCAGTTTTCTGCTGCTGTGATTTCCCATGGAAGTAATAGTTCCTGGCTACTATGAACAGGAGTGACAAAAGATGCAAAATTACAGGCTGTGTCTAACATACTGTCACTTTTGCACTAACAATTAACAGTGACTGACTGAGTTGACATCCCTGAAGCACCATCACTGAAGAGTAAAAGTTTGAGTAACAACAGTGTTACCAAAGCCCTGGTGATCCATTCACATCTGTGAGTGAGAAGTGGGACCACCCATTTCAAGCTGGGTGATATATACTAGTGTAGAGACACTGGTCAACATTTTTAGAAAGTTGTTTGAGGAAAGGAGTTCATGGACTGTAGGAGAATAAGGCCTGTCATTCGTACCATTGGAAAGTCATTCTGCAGGTTCACTGCTAACAGAGCACATTTCCTCCTTCACAAGCCAATGTCTGAGGGTGACCTCAATACCAGTTGTTTGCCATAAGGCAGGGTTTTCCAATAATGTAAAAAAAATAAAAAAAAATTCCCTTTTATCTGCACAGTGACATTCTTGAAGTGATTTCCTTAGTTCCCTAGACCAAATAGACATTCAATTTTAGCATACTCCACATGAAGAAAAAAAAAGTGGCTTTTAGCCAACTGAAACTCTATGAGCTTGCATCCAAATAGGACTCTTTACGAATGGATGAATTACATTTTTACTCCATAGCAGCAGAATAATGAAGAGGGTAAGCCAACTGGCACCCAGGAGAGTTTATGTCTGGAAAGCACTTCCTAAAGAAGCTGTGATAAAGGTAAAGGTCATTGCTCTGAAACAACAAAACCCTGCAGAACTAATGCGAAGCTCTTTGAGCTTTGGGATTCTTGCTGTCCTACAGAGAGCTGGCTCTGACAGGAATGAGGCCTATATTTTTCAAAAGAGATTTCAGTGTTATTGAAACAACTATTTGTTGTGAAATCAATGGGCGTTGCATACTCAAAGAACTCTATCTGGGCTGCAGGCCAGTATGATAAATAAAAGCTGCTGATGACAAAAGTGGATTTAAAACCACCAATTCTATGTTAAAGGAGGGATTTCCATTCTGTTTCTTAACTGGACACAATCTCATGGCTCACAGAGGACACACAAGGTGAAAAACGTGGGTCCTGATGTTTTAAGCTACACAGTTCTCATTACGTTTAAAACAAAATTCTAAAAGGAAAAGAATGTGCTTGGAATTGAAATTAATGTGTTAAAATCAAGTGAGGATTGAAAAACAAAAATCAAAACAACTTGTTTTGTTAATTGTATTCTAGGATAAAATACAGTATCAGGATCACCAAATATTTTTCCAAAATTTTCTATATATGCATGGGCTTGGAATAGTGTTCTCCTTGCACACAGAATGGAGGCAAAATCTTTCTCTCCTCTGCCTTGTTAAAGAAATGGAGGCACTTTTCCAAGTGTTCAGTCTCTCCCCAGCCTGTATTTGTGCTTGGGATTGCCCCCACCCAGGTGCAGGACCTTGCACTTGGCCTTGTTGAACTTCATGAGGTTGGCACTGGCCCATCTCTCCAGCCTGCCAAGGTCCCCCTGGATGACATCCCTTCCCTCTTGAGTGTCAACCACACCACATAGCTTGGTATCATCAGCAAACTTGCTGAGGATATACTCAATCTCACTGTCCATGTCTCCAAAAGAGATGCATTAGTCCCAGTACCAACCCCTGAGAAACACCACTCGTCACTGATATCCACTTGAACATCAGGTTGTCAACTACAACTCCTTGAGTGCAATCATCCAGCCAGTTCCTTATCCACAGCTGATCAGGATCTTGTCTCAAACTGTGGAAGGGAGAGACCTGCATATTTTGCAGTTGCTGTCTATCATTTGTGCATGGAAACATTACAGACTGTGGATACATGGATGATACCAAGTTTAATTTTGAGTTGCAGAGATAAAAGGTTCAGCTAAAAAACTTATTCAATTACATTGAAGTTAAAATAATGATAAATTTCTACTTTTCAGTGTGTCTTTGGCAGTTTATATTTTCTTTTTAAATGTTTATTTATTTATTTATTATCTTGTAATCGACATGTGTGCATTGATCCTTCAATATCTTCATAATAAACAGTAAAATAACATTTACAAATAGATATGTGCAGGAGAAAAAAAAAAAAGAAAAAATTAAAAAAACCCGGAGAACTCTCCACTTTTTCTGAAATATTTTGAGTAAATATCTTTTCTCTAAACTCCACTTTTGTAGGAAAGTCATTATAAAATGTTGACCTGTGGTATTTACCAAACTCTTTCTCATAGCACTTGCAAGTACTGGCTTTGAAGGATAACATCCACCTGTTGATATTACATGCCTATCACAGTTATCCTTTAAATATATTTTCCAAGGGGAGTATTTTGAGAAAATAGGTCTGGTGATGACCAGTTGACTTTTACACAACAGCTAGTTATTAGGAGAGTTTAAATTGAAGGTATTATCTGGGTTTACTGCCCTTGTCATTTTTATCCCCCTTTAAGACTAAAGTTTTATTTGTGAAGTAGAATTAATTCAATGAAGCATCAATTTGGTGAATACTAGCTCCCCACAGTAATTTTATTCGATTAACACTTTGCTTTAAAGGTTATACATGTGTGTGGGAATTAGTGGCCTTTCCTCTGCACTGTGCAATTCACTGCAAAGTGAAGGCTTGAGAGATTAAGGCCAAAAATTGCTGAGTACTTTTGAGAGAACACCAGAACACACTGAATACTCAACTTTCAGGCTACTTAGGGTATTTCCAGGACTTTTTTTTTTTGTCATAATAGATAACATGAAGTCTGCACATGGAGTTTTTCTATAGGGAAAAGATAGCGTGGGTTAACAAACATAAAAATTAATTTGATTTGATCTTTAATTAATTAGCTGGGGGCCTCAGGGGAAGGGGAGAAACAGGCAGGGACTGACCAACACTTGCAACCCTGTGCTGAAGCAAAGTGTGGAGGAGTCTGGATTGAAGGAGTGAATTGAGATCTGGAGAGAAGGGGTTAGTGGCACATTAAGGTGTTTTCATTCTTATATTTGTTTCTTACCATCCAAATATGTTTTAATGGAAAAATATTACATTACTTTTCCTCAGATCCAGTCTGGGTTGCCTGTGACAGTAATTGGTGAGTGACCTCACTGTCTTTTTCTCAGCCCATAAGCTTTTCCAGGCTCTTTTTTCCCCCTTGGAGAGGGATAGAGTTGTTGGGGGTCAAGGCTAACCCACCAGATGGTGTTAGTTACCAGCAGACACTAGATCTGGCTCCCTGAATGGTGAGGCTAAAATACACCATTAAAGGTTCACACCACTGAGACAGAAGGGTACACCACTTCAGCTACTTGACCACTTGAACTACCTCTTAAATTAGCACAGACTTCTACGGTATCTCCACCCTCAGGCTTCACTGTGACAGTACAGATAAAGGATACAGTGATTTAGTGTCTTCTAGCCATATTGCCTTTCCCTTTCCATGCACCCACGGGTTATTTCCTTTGTGAAATCACTTGCATCAGTGTGATCCCTGTGGGCATGAAACCCTCAGGTGACCCATAAAATAAGTACATAAAGAAAAAGTTCAGCTTTCTCTGAGTTGCTTCTCTGAGAGATCAAACAAGCCCCCATACTGGCATGAGTGAGGAGAAGAAAACAAAAGTTATTCAGGGCCTGAAGAGAAAGTCAATGTGACCATCCTGTGACAGAGGCAAGCTGTGAGATCACTTTAACTGTGACACTAAACTGCAAATAAACTGTTCACACAGAAAGCACCCAAACTGGTAAATAAAGATGAATAAAGTACATTCTCTGGCACTGAGATCATTTATCACAGCAGGGTTCATGTGCACACTATAAAACAGTCCTTTTACTCAAAATAGTGAGACACTGTCATAAGTGCCTTTTTGCAGTAGTCCATGATCTTAACTAACTCCTGACCCTCCTCAGGCATTACTTGAAAAAAAAGCTAGTTGATCCAAGCCATTAACTTGGCCATTTTTAATTCAATGTTATGGACATAGTCATAATTGTTCACTGCAATGATTTTTTAGTGTCTTTTTCAAGACAGACTCTCTGATTAACAGTCACTGGGGGCAGAATTCAACTTCAGATCAAAATACCTATTTCACAAGCATATAAACACGGTCAGGTACCAAAACACTGGTATGTAAAGCCTAGTGAAATGTCATATATATTTGAGACTTAACAAGGTAGGGAGGTATGTGATAGGACTTGTGTAATTCTGCAGTGGCATCAGAGCTGGAGGAAAATAAACCAGAGCAATTCAGATCATAATAGCTTTGTATGTTTAAGATGTAAATAAAACTGTAAAAGTCCATTATAGTCAATTAAGTTCATGAATTGTCACCAGAGTTGAAATTCAGTTCTCTACACAAAGGGATCTAGCACCATTTGAGATGTCTAAAGCTTCATAAGCCTTCATATGGGACTGGAAAATATAATATAGAACCTATGCCCTTTTGGAAAGTGGAAGCCATGCAAGTGTTTCCAATTACAGTAGATATCCTGGGGTGGACAACTGAATCAGGTCAATAGTCTCTTAAAGTATGATGACAAGCACCAGTAATAAGAGGTTATGTGGTAAACTGGAACAGAAAGCCATCAGACAGTGATCTAAAATAAATATGGACAGAATTTTCCTCTGGCACTAAATTTGAGTGAAACAGAATGGTCTCTGTCCTTTTAAAGTCTCCTAGCCTCCAAATCAGAAGAGCCACATCCACACTCCCTATTGTGAATGATCTCAAGCTTGTACAAAGGCCTAAAATACACAGGCTAGCCCAGTTTTAAACCATGCCAAAGTTAATCACAATTTTACTGTAGGTGGAATGAAGCTTCAGAACCATGAGCATTCCTTCAAGCTAATTAATTAAATAGAATAGACATAGTGAAAGGGTTTATAATAAAGACAAGTAAATGGCTTGCTGCACCTGGAAGAGATACCTTTGCTCATCCCATTGGTGGCACAGTTGGCCTAAGACTGGAATTTCTTTGACTGCTAAGGAGATGGAAAAGACTGGATTGCAGAAAATTCTCCTGGGCACCCATATGCTACTGTAAGAACATTAATAAAGATAGAAATTGAGCCTAAGTTCAAACATGCAGCAGTTAAGCTCCTATGTTCTTGAAACATTTCTTCCAACCCTTTTCTTCTTTTTGACAACAGCATGGATTATTTCCCACTTCAGTCATCACCCTAACAAAAGTGATGTAGTAAAAATGTGCTGCTTTTCCTGCTACAAAGAAAAGCTGCTCTGACACAAACCCTATTTAATCTCAGGCCAGAGCACTAACACAATGGGTTTTCTCCCCTCAAGCAGAAGTTGCCAACAATTTTGTTTAATATATGCCTATCAGGAAAGTCTGCAATTCCTCATGTGTGAATGAAGCTATTAGACCCCAAACCTCATTACACAAATAATGTCCATTTTGATATTTCAACATACTTTTAGCAAGGTGCTCACAAGAGTGTTGTAAATGATCCGTAAACAGTGGAACAGTACAGGGACAATTTGTAGACTTGGCAATTTATTTTCACAAAAGTTTACTGCCAAAGGAGAAAGCAATCACCAGGGTCACTTGAGGGCCCCATCCTACAAAAGTTCCTCTTTGTTTTTCTTGTTCATGCTGTGACCTTGTGTAAATCAGGAAGATTAGTCCTGTGAGTAAAGTATTTTTAGGTGACCAAGGTGTTGAAGGGTATTGGGTTTTTACTACGTGATCACACATAACAGGTACCTCCTTTGTATGCTTGTAGGTAATTCCCACACATTTCTAAATTATTTCTTTTTATTCCTTCTGGCATGTATACCATCACCATAAGTATGAGGAACTAAGACTTAAAAAAGGAACTGAGCAAAAATTTTACACAATATTTGAACAGGACTTGTCTTTGTACATGAAAGAAAGTAATTTCTTGAAATTTTAGGTTTCTTCAGTATTCCTGGCTTCCAGGAAAGTGGAAAGGCTGAGGAAAACTCCATTAGTGTCCCATATGCAATTTTTTCAATTTATCCCAACCAAACCCAATTTCAGTGTTTTTTTTGTATTAACTTATTTTGCTATCATATCAGAATCAGTTTAAATCCTGCATGTCACTGTTTCCTGTATCTAAACTATGGGGCTGGTATTCAACAGCTAGGGATGGTGGCCTTCAACATCACACTACCTGGTACCAGCTGAGATGACAGGACTGCTGATGGAGGCTTCACAGGGACTGTGATTTCATGATGTTTTTGTCATATTAGTAGAGGTCAGTAAGGGACTGATTCTGAAGACAGGCAGCAGGAACAGTTTCATGTTAATCTATACCAGTGGGCCACTGTCTGTTCTTGAAGTTTATTTCAGAGTCTGTGTGATGGGTGTGACCTTGGCTGGCCGTGAGATGCCCACCTAGCCTCTCTCTCACTACTCCTCCTCAACAGAACAGCAGTTGTTTGTCTTGCATTTTTTTCTCACTTCTGTCTCTCACAGCTGCTACAGAGTGTTTTTCACTCTTTTTAAAATAGGTTGTCTCAGAGGCACCACCAGTTTTGCTGATTAATTAGGCTATGGCCAGTGGTGAGTCCATTTTGGAGCTGGCTGGAACAGCTGGTCCAGCATGGGAACTGTCTTTTCTCACAGAATCCCTCACCACCACCAGTACCAAAACCTTGCCATATAAACTCAAGATACTCTCATATCCCATTATTCTGATATCTGTTTTAATCACAACCTACCTGCATTTTGGGAATGACTATGCTACATCAGGACCTACAAAAGGAGACGTGACATTCAGCTCCTGTGTGACTTCAAAATACTCACAGTGTGCTTTCATACCAAGTTTATTGCCAAGTGCACCTGAAATCATGTAGTTGGTCTCCAATGATTCTCAGGCTGCCTAGATGTGTGTTTCTCATTAGGAGTGTGAGTAAAACAGACCATTTTGTTCAGAGGCATCTTTGAGCAAAATTATCTCTTCCTTAAACTTTGCATGCTAAGAATGATATCAAACCCAAATTAAATAGAGAAAAGTTCCCTCCAAACTCTGTCCAGTATTCACTCTGTATTCCATGCTCTTACAGGCTGTTGTTTAGGAGTTGTAATACAAGATTTTTCTTTTGCTAAGTACAAATCAGAAACACATTCTAGAAACAAATCTGGTAACTCAAAATCACTGGGACACTGCAGTAGACGTATGGGGTTTCCCACACCTTGGCAGTAGCACTGCCCCCTACAATCAGTTCTCCACATCTATGGTGAAGGATGATTAAATAGCAAACAGAAAAATCATGTTACACACATGAAAGCTGGAATTTGACCTGATGACAGTTACAGGTCTTTGACAGATGCTTAGAACCCCTGAAACTCTAATTTTTGGATCTATGTGGATCTAACTTTGAAACTACACTGGCTTTGAGATGTAGATTGAATCATAGGACATCCAGAGATCCCTTCCAGTCACAGTTATTCTGTGTCTATATGACACAGTATTCCTCTAACCCCTGATAAACTGATAAAAATTACTTTTTAACTAAAACAATAGCTATGGGAACACAAATAGAGTTATCTGCCAGCAAAGGGGACAACTAATTTATCTTTTGCCGAACACTATTTTCAGATGTAATCACAATGTTTCCTGCCTAGAATTATTGGCATTGAGCTTGTAAATGTATCCCCTAAGGGAGGAAAAACACTGTAAATAACTTGCCTCTAAAGAGGGAGGTTTATTGGATTTTTACAACAGACAACATGAGCTCTGGTTAAATACTGAGTGATATTTATGTCACTCTACAGCTAGTCATAGCTGAGTTCCTTTTTTTTTCTCATTTTTTGTTTTATATTTCAGCCTTAACGAATATAACAATAATTGGTATCCACTTCCTAAGTCTTTCTGGTTCTCAAAATATAGACATATTAAAGGAGAATGAATATGGCAAATTAAAAATACTGTCTTCCAATTTCTTTTACTATCTCATGAATTAATTACAAAATAGCGTGGGTTTGGGGAGGAGGTGAGGAATGGGGGTGGAGAGATGAAAACAGATTAAATTATTTTTCTGGTATACATATACAATAAGACTGCATGGCCTAAAGGAAATGTGACCATGATTTTTCAATATGCTCAGCTGAACTCTGAATTGTTATCAGATTATGAGGCAGTGCAGTCTGCACAAGCCTCAAGGGATATTGGGTACGGATCAGTACAAGTGTCATGACAGCACAAATATAGATTAAAACTGCCACATTGTGGCAGAAGGTGCTGAAGCATTTGAGCTAAGAGTTTGACCATCCACTTGCCAGACATGATGTGGTACTTCAGATCTTTGGACCAGTCCATCTCAGAGCTCCTTACATTATATAATTACTTAGGAATATCTTCATCCTTTTTATGCCATGGCAATAGACACTACAATGCGAGTTAGCCTGTAGGAAGTGATGCTGGCCTGATTTTCTAAAGGCAGCTCTGTGGTAAAACCCTTAAAAATTATTTAGCCCTATTCCAAGGGTGTAATGTTTCCTTGGGAAAAGTCAGAACAAAAGGCATTACTTCTTTGGGAGTGGCCTGACCTCAGATTTTCATATGGCCAGTCTGTTGTCAATAGCTACATAGTGTTATTTCTCCCAATGTCTCAAGTGTCATCTCTTCATCCACCACACTGCAGAGAAAACAACATAGAGGAAAGTCCTCTTTCTCTGCCTTTATGAAATGAAAAGAGAGCAGATGTTTAGTGATCAGGCTGGGTTAGATGTCTACCATTTTTGAAACATTTTAATAGAGTCCTTCAGGAAGCATTCTTTATGCCAGGTTTCATCTGACCAAACGTGGGTGCTGTGTGCATTTCAGGAAGTTACTTTTGGTTCTCTCTCTTGTCAAGGAAGATTAAGTAGTATAGACAACGGAATTAAGGGTGTGAATTATCTCATCCTAAACAGATGCCTACATTTGTTCAGAGGAATTACATCCTGAATTCCATTAACTGAATTGATCAGGTCTCCACTGATGATAATGGGAGCAATAGACAACCAGTTCAGATGTAAGTGCCTGTGCTGGAAGTCATCAGTCTCTCCTGAGTCCTACCTCTCGTTTTTGCAGCCTGCACAGACTGAGGTGAGTGCCACACACCCAGCTGCTCCATCCTGGGAAAACTGAGGCACTTCCATGGAGGAACTCTTATCTTATGGATCATAGAAATCCCAGCAGCTTCATGTGGCAATTAACTTCACGTGCCTTCACGTTTTAGCAGGAGAGGACTGTGGAGCTGCTAGAAACAGAAGTTTGAATCTTAAACACCTAAATTTTGCCACTACCCTTTTTAGAGGTTTATTTTTTTATTTTTTTAATTTTTTTTTGGAGTTGATCCAAATTGCCCTGCATGTAAAGCTAACAGAGGGATGCCAATTCCTTCACCAATTGTGTGGTCTACCTACAGTAAGAGTGGTCAGCACTTCTGACTACAATCAGAGCAAAGGTTTATTTAGTCCAGTATTCAGTCTTCTGCAAAATTGCAGTACATTTTGGCTGAGGATTGGTGATTAGACTAATGACAATAGTGCTCTTGATCCCCTCAACCTCCCACCCAGGTAAAAGAGAGCTCATCAAAGAAAAAAAGAAAAAAAAAGTCAGTGAAAAGAAAATTGGCTTCCTCCTGGCTCAACCCAGGACACCATTGTTCATTCTTCTGCAAAAATTGTAGTATGTGAGTAGGTAATTGAGTGTAGTAACTGGGAAGATACATGTGATACTTCCCTAACTTCTCTTCCAAACCTCAGAACTGAGTCTGGGACAGGATAGAACTTTTTTTTGTTTATTTTTTTAATGTTTTCTGTTTAATTGTCTTTCCCCCCTTTGTCCAGTATAAAGCCATTTTAATTAATGCAACTTTTGAGTAGAAGTATAACCACCTATATAATTCTTAGTGGTTGAAAGGTTTTGTAATAGCTATTGTAGTTGTTGTTTTTATTGTTATCATGCTTACAAATTATTTTACTGTTGGATATTTTATCTCATGATGAAAGAGAGACATAGTCTCAGAATAAATTAATTTACATATTCATATGCTGAAGCTGGAAATCTACTTTCTTTCTAAACAGGGGATTATTTAGTCTCCAAGTAAGTCTTTGGTCTAGAACACTATACAGGAAGCAGAGCTAAGTTGTAATTGCTGATTAATTTTGTTTTCTTGACTTGAGTTCAATTTAAACAATTGAATGGCTTTGGTAATTAAACTTTAACCTTCACTGAAAAAAAGATGGAATTGCTAAGACCAGGATACTCCACATATATGAACACGATGTTGGTATCTATTTTATAAGCATTATAAATTATGTTTATATCCACGTAATGTCCCATCAGTGACAGCACAGTGCAAAGAGACCTTATGTAAGTGAAATGTAGATCTATTTAAATTTCCTAGATGTAGGTAGAGAAGCATCCCCTAAGTTTGTAAAAAAAGTAGAATGTCAATCAGGAAAACAAGATCAAACATACTTCTGTCTCAAAATTGGCTTGTTTTAAATACTTTGCCTATTTCCTTTGACAAGGTGTTGCTCCAAGAACAGCCTTTCTTCCTCTGCTGAGACATATTGTTGTTTTGCATATATATTTTATCTCCTCTGCCTATAAGAATGAATATTTTACAAATCTGTCCATAGTTGGTAGAAAAATGCAATGCTTGGGTCTAATTAAACTTTGACATTTTTTTATTGTAATTTTAAAATGTGATAAGCAGGCCTTTTTTGGTGTGTGTTTTCTCTGTAGGAGCACTGGGATATGTGTGTGTTCTGCACTTTCAATGCTTTCTCATTCAAGAATGACATACGGATGCCAGTAAAAATGGTTTGCATGTCTGGTACTCTGCTATTTCTGATGTTCTGTTTCTGACATGGGCAGATGGAGATTAGGTAATTCTGTTGCGCTGTAAGTTGTAAACAAGTTGGTATAAATACCACTGCCTGAAATATTATGCTGAGTTGGCTCCATTTGAACTTCTGCCTCACTCCAGCTTTTCTTAGGATTGGTAGCATATGCCATGTATATTTGGTTGGTTATTGTCTCCATCCTAATCAGTACAAACTCTCATTTATAGAATTGGTCTTCTAAATTTTATTTATCTTTATACTAGAACTGACTTCCATCTTGGGAAGTGCACACCATGATTTACAATAAAACCTACCTTTTTCCTTCCCTCTTTTCTTTGATGAGAAAACCAATGGAGAATACAATTATCCCTAAAGCCTGGATATTAGATATTGTCTGTGAAAACTACTAGGGTAGTTCATACTTCCAGATTCTTGTTTCTGACTCTTTGCAGCATTAGGAAAATATTTTGCATCATTTGTGTGCAGGACATATTCTGTTTCCATTTACAAAAAGTATGGATATAAACCCAGATTTTTAGAGACATTCAGATAAACCAGAACAGCAGTAAAAAGAAAAAAAATAAATAAATGAAAACACAGGCAAATACTGTGAGGATCTTTTCAAAACTCATGAAGAAATTTCCATCACGACCTATCTCATTGTGTCAGTTAGAAACATTAACAAACTGCTGCTCTGTATTTAACAGAAATTATAGATAAAACCCTGAAGCACTCATCTTCTCTCATTTCTCACTAAACAATAGGAAAAAAATTAAAAATCTACAGTAACATCTAGCAACTTCTTGTCAAGACCAAAGCCCACTGTAGCCTGGAAAGCACTGGCTCTCAGTGTACTCATTTTCAATAGTCTTCAGGAGGTCTTTGTCCTCTGTCCACTGAATTTCTTAAACTCACTATTCATTCCTACTGAATCCTCTCATTCCATCTCTCCCCACTGCTGCAGCTGGGCTTGTTAGTGACCTTTGTGATTATCTGTCTTTTCTCCCCATGACACTCTTGTTTAACCCAGCTTAGTTCTCGGAATGTGCTTCATGTGGCAGCCCAGCAAGTGGCTGTAGGAGCAGAACTCAGGGAGGCATGAGGCACACAGAAAGGAGGAAAGACAGCAAGGAGAAGGTGGATTTAATAGTCTAATTTTGTTACTTTTGTTTAGTACTACTTTACGGAAAAAAAAATTTGTTTTGGTTACAATCAAGTTCTTCCCCTCTAATAACATAATCACAGAATCATCCTGGTTGGAAAGGACATGAAAGATCAAGTCCAACCATAAACTAAATCCGCCAACCATGACCTAATCTACCCATGCAGTTCTTAAATTATGTCCCTAAGCATCACATCTATATTTCTTTTGAACACTTCCAGGGATGGTGACTCCACCACCTCCCTGGGCAGCCTGTTCGAGTGTTCAACCACTCTTTTGGTAAAGAACATTGTAGTACAGTCCAAAAAGGACTACATCACATCCTTATTTCAAATAGAATTTAGACAAAAACCAAGATGTCAGTACACCATATAAACAGAGTTACTTTCTATCTGATCAGTTCTATCCTAGGTTTGCATGTTTAGTGTTAATGGAGCTTCCTTTTGTTGAAGCAATGTAGAACTGAGAACAGAACCTGTCCACTTTAAAACACTGGAAAATAACAAACTGGCAGAAGCAGAGACTGTTAAGGGACCAGGCTGTAAAAATGATCATTTGGATTGGAAAGGAAATTGAGTATAAGAGGGTATCAACAGAAATAAAACAAACTAAAAGTTACCTGATTCAAGGAACAGAGAAAAACCATCTTCAATACCAGAAATAAAACCTACTAGTCACAGATGGAGATAAGACTGTGACGTGTTTGTATAGGCCAGACTGCAATAATGTAAGCTGTTAAGTTAAAAATTTAAACATGAGAAAACTGTTATGACAATAAACCCTTGATTACTCAATTAACAGGAAACCTTATAGCATAATTATTTTTCTTTTTTTTTTTTTTTTTTTTAAGAAAGCATTGCTAAATGTAAAAGGGAGAACTAAATTGCTTCTTGTCCTGATAGCAATGTCTTCTTCTAAAGCAAAAGGATATTTAGATAATTATTTTTTATTATTCTGTGCTTAATGCAATTAATAATTTATAATACATGAAGTGAGCAATAAAAAACACTGTACAAAAAGAATGGGAAGAACCAACATCAATATTTTCATGCAAGCAAGATTTTGTTAGAAAAGGTGCTCTTTTTCAAAAATTGACATTTTTCATTAATAATAATGGCTCTGATTTTTCCTTTTTCACCATGCTTCCTGCTGTAGTTTTAATGATGTTTTAACAGTTACACAGTTAGATGAAGGGTGAAAGCTTTATCAAGTATTTTGTGGTTTCTGAAAACAGTTTGATTTCTCTGAAGAACATGGTATTTGAAAAGATCTATGTTGACAAAAACCAACCAAACAAAAACATTCCCCCCCCAACTCTATAAAATTGTCAACTTGGATACAGTAGGAAATGCAATGAACTATGGAAAACAAACCCATTTAAAACTAGGTGAAGCAGAAAGCTTTGCAGAATTTTCCCATTATTAATGAAATTGATTTCTCATGGCTCAGGCATCTGCAGTGATTTTTCTTGTGCTACGTGTCTTCATTTGTAGTGTCACAGGGAGGAAACAGTAACAAGCTGCACTCAGGGCTCCTGTGTGTCACTCACACTATGGATGAGAAGATACCTGGATGGAAAGAGCTCTCCCTTAGTCTGTGTACCTGTAGAATATAAAGATACTACCCAGCCTTCATATATGAAGAAAAATGAAGATTTTTCTTGTCCTCAAAACAACATTTCCTTCTCTGTGTTGATGCTACTGACAGTTGACATGAGGAATTGTACCCAGCTTTAAGCTGAGCTGAGGCACTTCTGCTTGAGAGGTGTCAGTGTTTGCTCACTACTTATATTTTCACCTCACTGCTCATTCCCCCAAATGTATATAAAAAAACAGAGAGACCTGTTTGGTGAAGTGTGGGAATCCTGGCCTGCATCAGGAATAGTGGGACGAGCAGGACCAGGGAGGTGATCTTACCCCTTCATTCAGCCTTGGTGAGGCAGCACCTCGAGCGCTGGGTGCAGTTTTGGGCACTGCAGGGTAGGAAGGACATTGAGGTGCTGGAGAGAGTGCAGAGAAGGACAACTAAGCTGATTAGGGGTCTGGAGAACAGGTCTTATGAAGAGAGGCTGAGGGAGTTGGGGCTGTTCAGCCTGAAGAAGAAGAGACTGAGGAGAGATCTCATTGCTCTCTACAACTACCTGAAAGAAGGTTGTAGTGAGGTTGGTATTGGCCTCTTCTTCATAGTAACTAACAGGAAAAGGGGTCATGTTGCCCCAGGAGAAGTTCAGATTGGATACTAGGAAAAAATTCTACACTGAAAGAGTTGTGAGGCATTGGAACAGGCTGACCAGGGAGGTGGTGGAGGCACCATCACTGGAGGTGTCAAAATAAAAAGGTAGACATGGTGTTTCAGGAGATGGGTAACGGTTAGGGGTTGTAGGGCTGGTGGTTGGACTTGGTGATCTTGAAGGTCTTTTCCAACCTTAAGGATTCTATGATACTGTGATTCTAAGTTAAGCTTGCTGCTTGGAATTCTGTCACATTTATGTGAAAACCATGATTAGGAGGAAGTTCCTTTTCTAACCTTCATCTCTGTTTCTGTCTACAGTCTGTGTAAGGCGGTGGGATAACTGTGTTTTTAAGCCAAATGATTATTGTAATATAGAGTTACCAAAAAATGGTTGGCATAAAATTATTTCAAAAGCATGATCTCACTATGGTAGATTATGTACAACTAAATAGAAGGATGCAGCTAATGTTTATTTCTCTTCTTTCTTTTTAAAAATGTGTTAATGATCACAGTTTACCTCTACAATGAAATACATCCAATCTGATCAGAGTTAGGAATGATGAAATCTGGAATTGCTCCAAGTCATCCAGAGATTCAAGATTAATAGTTATCCTTGTATATTTTTTACTAAGGTAAAATGACTTTGATTTAGTGAAAAAAAAAATAAATAAGAGGGAGCTTAAATCCTTTTTCATACTTCCTATAAATTTCTAAAACCATAATTTTCTACTTCAGCAAACATATTCACATGGTTGTTATTGTTATTTTTATGCTATCTCTCTGCAAGGATTAAACAACCTCTCAGCTGCATTTCAGTCTGATATGATATCCTGAGCAAGACCTTTGCAGTGGAATGAGATCTAGATTAAAAGAAGTTTGTAGTGCTTTTAATTTAATACAGTTAAAACCCCAATGATTCTCAAACTTGTGCATTATTTTATTTTGTCCTACATGCCTTAATCCTATGTGTAATACGGGGCAAAATATAATTTCATTCTTTCCTTTCTTGTATAGTAAACCACAAGCTCTCTAAGCTGTTCCTCTGGTATAAGGTGAGCACTTGTGGTTGTTGACTGAAGCTAATATTTCAAAAGCATGTTTTAGTTTGAAATTCTAGACTAATCTATTCCTATTATTTTTACCTGCATCGTGATTCCATTAAAATAAATTGGAATTAATTACAGCCAGCAAATCCCTCCAGTGTTATCATACCAAGTGCTATTATGATTGTACATTTACAATGTTGTTCTGGAGTTCAGAATATAGTGCTTGTGCCACAGTAGAGGATGTACAATGAACGGCCTGAAGCCAACATTAATCAGTGGTTTAGGAAATCTCAGCACTCTGAATACATCCATAGATCATTGTTCACATTCAGAGCCTTTGTAGGACTGTCTCTGGTAAGGGCATGAAAAAATCAGATTATGTGATTCAAGTTACAATAAATCTCTGTTGTGATACGTATACAACATCTTTTGAAAACATAGAGGGAAAAATGATAAATGAAAGTTTCTCAGACAAACAGGAATTCCATCCCCATATTCTTACTTCATTTTAATTTTTTTTTTTCTTCTATTGATTTAGTTCCTCAGTGGGGTGAAAATGAGCTAAATAATGTATTTCCCAAGATCTGATGATTGCAACTAGTAAAGGGAGGGTGTTAGAGAGAGAATCAAAGTACTGAGATATACTTTAACAAGCAATAAAAAAGATTTTCCAACATTCCTAAGACATTTAAAGATCTGAGTCTTGTACTGGGTCATGAGCAAACAATGTGCACTCACTGCCCAGAGGGACATTTGCATCCTGGGCTGCATCAAAAGAAGTGTGGCCAGCAGGTCAAGGGAGGTGATTCAGCCCCATGCAGATGATGCTATTCTCATAAGATCCCAGCTGGAGTACTGTGCCCAGCTCTGGAGTACTCAACAGAAGAGGGACACGGACATGTTTGAACAAGTCCAGAGAAAGGCCACAAAAATCATCCAGCCAGAGGGCTGGAACACCTCTGCTACAAAGACAGCCTGAGAGCTGGGATTGTTTAGCCTGGAGAGCAGAAGGCTCTGGTGAGACTTTATAGCAGGTTTCCAGTATCTGAAGAGAGCCAACAGGAAAGCTGGGGAGAGACTTTTTACAAGGGTATGTATTGATAGGATGAGGGGTGATGGTCTTAAACAAGAGCAGGGTAGATTTAGATTAGAGATTGGGAAGAAGTTCTTTGTAATTAGGGTGGTGGAGCACTGGAACAGGTTGCCCAGAGATGTGGTAGAGGCCCCATCCCTGGAACCGTCCAAGATCAGACTCGGCCAGGCTCTGAGCAACCTGATCTGGTCAAAAAGGTCCCTGCTCACTGCAGGAGTGACTGGACTAGATGACCTTTAAAGGTTCCTTCCAACCCCACACATTCTATGATTCTATGATAGTTCATCCACATGATTAATCGGTGCTCTAAATAGGCAGGATGTGGACCAGCACAGTATACAAGAAGACTCAGGGTACAGAATGACCAGAGCCCAAGAGGTAGATTAATACCATACAGAGAGACAGGCACATACTGGTCAAATTGAAGTCAACTTCATTGTATCAGCCTGTAATGTGCATGGAGTTCAATCATATTAGAAGTTATGCCCTAGAAAGTCACACTCTCACTTATTTTGCACATGCTGCTAAAGCTTCAACCTCTGTAATGACTTTAGCACCTAATCCACCACATTGAACACTGCTGATATCCTCATAGCCTTAATTTACCAGGACTGAACCTGATAACCATCCTTACACCTGAATTAATTTCATCCAACATTTCCATTTAAGGAGTTGCACTTTTTTGTTATCTTAGGCCTTGCTTACAGTGCATGCAAGGACAGAGATGCTTTGAAAATAATTTAGATATAAGATCTCTCTGGAGGCAGACTTCTCTCTCTGATGACATTTAAAACAGCCAGACTCATAACTTTAACACTTCAGTTTATGTCTAAATGTCAAATGGATTGGACTCTTCTCACTTACTTGTACATCCAAGGCTGCCAAGATCTTCACACTGTCCCATGGCTAATGAAATGCTCAAAATCCTCTTAAGGAAAATCCCTCAAAGCTTTTTAACTCCTTTTGCAATCTACTCAAACAACACCTTTCTCACTGGTACAATTTTAGTCCTCTATCTGCTAACCATTCCTTGGTACTTACACAGGGCTCAATAGGGAGTATAAATGCAATGTTGATAGAAAAAAAAAGTTTGAAATGTTCTGCTGAGTTCCTAATGGGTGAGGAAAATATGTTACCCAGTTACGGTCCATCTTGAATAGTTGCAATTATGTTTGAACAGCACCATATTATGAGCAGCACCAAGTATGTTAGAAACTATTTCTGTATTATTTGTTATCCCTAAAATCAGCTTTGTCCAGCTTCATGGCTGCATTTCTTTAACTGACTAATGAGATCTGTGAGGTCTCCAGTGACAAATCCTTTCCCCACCCCTTATCACCCCACGTCTTCCCTCTTCTGCATCCCTTGTCTCCACTTCTGAAGGCCTCTGCTATTTTACAAGGCCTGCATTGCTCTGCACAGCATCATTGTGCTAGTCATAACCAATGCATTCTGCATAACTGCTTCTTATTGTCACCTATATAAAATGATGTTTGCTTTGACTCATAATAAACAAAAGTAAATCAAATTAATTATAGGAACCTGGTTAATTAAAGAAATCGCTGTCACAGATAAAGCAAGTGAAACAAAGCAACATTCAGGTCAAGAAAGGTTCAGACAGAGCAAGACAGACAGGCCTCAGTCCTGAGGCCTTGCAAACTCACTAAAAACCTTATGACCTGTCACTGCCAGTGGCAATACCACATCACAGGATTACACAGTTAAAATGTAGCCAATAGAGGTTCTCTAGCAATATTTCTTAGGAAGGTGTAACTTGGTCGTTGTGTCTTACCCTCCAGAGAAGCCTGTTATTTCTATAAAGCAACGTAATTCCTTACTGTTTAGCTCAGGAAATTTAGTCACACAAATTAGGCAGTCTTCCCTGGGGGTTTAAATGAGGCCCAAAACAAAGTTTAGCTAGCAGCTTGTCTCCGAGCTCTCTGCTGTTATTCTGGCTTTCTGTGAGGTGTTTTGTCTTGCCTGTGATTGCTGTGTTACCACTTTATCTATAAGATAGCTGGACTGTTGATATTTTGATAATGCCCATAACTCTCTTAGCAGAAATTCCCAGTTTTCTCTGCTTTTAAACAGTACCAAATGCTTCATTACTTCTGGTTACTGTTGCCTTTCTGACAGCAGGTTTCAGAATTACAATAATACATCTGCAATCATCCAGCATCCCTTATCTTCAATGATTATCATTAGATCCTCCATACAGGCTTTTCTTTGGAGACATTTTAAAGCTGTGGCCACCAGTCAAGGTGCTGTGGTCCATTTGCTGGATCCATTTTAGATTTCCTTCTGTTAATATTCATTCCCTGAGTAAACGTAATTGTGAATACATTTTTTGAGTTACTGATCTCACTGGTAGTACACTTTTGATGCTGAGACAGCCAACATCAAGTGTTGAAGTTGAGATACACAAATATTACCTATTTTTTTATTTTATTTTTTTTTTTAATAATTCTCAAGTATGAACATTCCATGTTAATCTGCATTATTTTCATTATTATTTTTTTTTAATGCTCACTGTAAACTCAGACGTAGCAATATATTATTTTTTTTCAAAAAATTACTACTACCTAAGTGAAAACTCTTAGCCTTAGAGAAAGACAGAGGTTAGCATTGTAAGATTGTTGTGCTATCCTATATTCCATTCCTTCCCTTGACCTGTTTTGATGCCTAATGGCTAGAAAATGGGGAGTTTTCAACCGTTGTGAGATAACTGTTATTAGTCAGGTAATTTAATCCTTTGATATGAATTCCAGGAACTTTTGGTTCTGATGGCTTCACCTCTCTCATGTCTGGAAGACAATATCGACCTCTAGCAAAATTAGACATGTAAGCACAGGCAACAGAAATGGAATACTCAGTCTAAACCACAGTTTCTGTAACTAGTGAAGTATAGATATTTAGCTGATCAAAGATAGGTGTCTACTTAAAGATAAACTGAATAATTGCCTAAGATGCACTGACCAGATTGTCTGGAGCTCTTCTGGCTGCAGTGAATGTTTAAACACTTCCTAGACATGCTTAGAAAATGTTAATTCCGCCAGTCACTAACACAGAGAGACTTAAATGTATTTCTTCTCAAACTGCAATCCATTCTCACTGCCTTAAGTCACAGAAAGTTGGCTGAAAAGTATTTAGTATTTTAATATATTTATATTGAAAGTTAAAACTTCCCCCACAAAAAAAAAAAATTCTATACTGACAACCATTGTCATCAAAATATTAATTTATTCAAGAAGTTGGATATTTGCTAGAAAATTAGCTATGCTTTTTGCTTCCTCTTCTGTTACTGAGGATGGAGCCATAGGAAAAGAGGGGATAACCAAACTGTCACCTTAGTCTGGTTATTTCCATTGAGTGAAACAGACCCAGAGTTTCATGGTACTCAAACCTAACTCAAAGCCAAATGTAATATGAAAGTTTCATGAGAAAGATGTTGAGCATTGTTGCTTTGCTTCTTTAAAACTTACTACATACCTAGAAGGAAGGATTTAAGTGTTGTTCTTAAATGAGAATTCAAACTACAAATATGATTGCATCTTCCAAATACTACGCAAAACCAGCAATGGGAGTACTCAATTTCTATCTCAGTATTAATCAACTCACAGATACCAACTGCATCTACATTAAGAATGGGAAAAAAGCCCAAAATACCAAATATGCTCAGTTCAATAAAGACTCCAAGGAATGACATTAGAAAACAGGAGAAAAAATTTTCTTGTGTTTCCGTCCTGAAGTTGTGAGAATATCCACAAAGTTTAGCTACATAGGAAAAAAAAAAGGGGGGAAGGGGGAGAAGAAAAAAAATCTAACACATTGTTGTAGCCTTACTTTACAGCTGACACTTCAAAAACCTCAAGCTTTGTGAGAATGGCACAGAGAATTTTCTGACTGTTACACTGCAGCTGCCAGACAAAGAGAGATTTCTGTAGAAATCACAAAAGGACAACTACCTACCTGGTTTTGAAAGGAGAAATATTTTACACCTATTTGCTTTAGCACTTGAGATGTTTCAAGACACCAAGCTGTGTGGTATGGTTGACACCCAAGAGGGAAGGGATGCCATCCAGAGGGACCTTGACAGGCTGGAGAGGTGAGCTAGTGCCAACCTCATGAAGTTCAGCAAGGCCAAGTCCAGGGTCCTGCACCTGGGTCAGCACAACCCCAGGCACAAATACAGGCTGGGGGAAGAATGGCTGGAGAGCAGTCCTGAGGAGAAGGACTTGGAGGTGAAAGTTGATGAGAAGCTCCACATGAGCCGCCAGTGTGTGCTGGAGCCCAGAGAGCCAGTTTTGTCCTCGGCTGCATCACAAGAAGTGTGGCCAGGAGGGCCAGGGAGGGGATTCTGCCCCTCTGCTCTGCTCTGGTGAGACCTCACCTGGAATACTGTGTACAGTTCTGGGGCCCTCAGCACAGGAAAGATGTGGACCTGTTAGAGAGGGTCCACGAAGATGATCCAAGGGCTGGAGCAGCTCTGTTCTGGAGACAGGCTGAGAGAGTTGGGGCTGTTCAGCCTGGAGGAGAGAAGGCTCTGGGGAGACCTTAGAGCACCTTCCAGTACCTGAAGGGGCTACAGGAAAGCTGTAAAGCATCCAGGTTGGATGAGGCTTGTGTAGCCTGGTCTAGTGGGACATGTCCCTGCTAATAGCAGGGAGGTTGGAATCTGATGATCTTTAAGGTCCCTTCCAACCTAAACTATTCTGTGATTCTAAATGCATTCTGCACTCACCCAGTATGTCAAAGCTGGCAGACACAGCAATGCTTGGCCTGCAGCTCTTTTTTTTTTTTTTTTTTTCAATCTGTACCATAGGCCTGGAGCCTGATACCTGAAGCTTTAACTTTTTTTTTTTTTTTTTTTTTTTTTTGCTTTTTTTTTTCGTGTGTGTGTTGTTCGACTAGAATGAGCCAAGCACCACAATACTGCATTATTTGTTGGAAAGGGTTTGTTTGTGTGTGCACACTCACTGATACCTAACACATAACCTATGTTGATTTTGGTTTTGCTTTCAGACTTAAAAAAAAATCCACATATTAACATGTATTTCCAAGAATTTTACAAGTATATGCACATAAATATGTCATATATCTTTCTAGATAGAATCACAGAATGGTTTGGATTGGAAGGGACCATAAAGATCATCTAGTTCCACCCTCCCTGCCGTGGACAGGGACACCTCCCACTAGACCAGGTTGCTCCAAGCCCTATCCAACCTGCCTTTGAACACTTCTACCACCCTCAGTGTAATAGGGAAATCTATTAGAAATCTATATATAGATGCACATGTTCATATACTGATAAATCCAGAATATGTGTGTGACATGTTGCACAGCACTGCAGGAAGATGTGTTTTACCAGGTGAAATGCTACTGTTGAATTTTGCTTTGTGAAAGCTAAAATATTTCATAGATGTAAAAGTTTTAGAGTTTGTTTTATGTAAATCTAGAGGGTTGCTTTTTGTTTGGTTTGTTGTTTGTTTGGGTTAGTTGTTTGTTTGGGTTTTTTTTTGCTGGGGAACTTTGGAGAATGGAGAGGACAGAAAGAGGATAGGTGGGGAAGAATTCTCTAATGAAAACAAACTGCAAGCTGCTGTGGAAGTCTTGGGAGTACCTGGTGTGAATCAGAATAACGTGGAATGAAAATCCTTGCTCTGAAACAGACTGAATGTGATTCCCTAGGACGTGCCAAGCACTGTTAGATACTCGAGGTTAGGTAGCTCAGTTCCATATTTAGTACATTGGAGGAAATAAAAAAAAACAATCACAAAAGTATATATGAGAAACCTACCAAAACTAGGACTTGGAAAAGAAATGGAAATTCAGACTATTATACTTCTGCTCATGGCTGCTAACTTTTGATGTTGTAGTGGAGAAATAACCTCAATTTCTTTGTTGTTCGTGTTACTCATGAACAAAATATGCTCAGCAGCAACACAAGGACCCATTATTTGTGGGAAAATAAAAGTACAGAGAACATGAGTCTGTTGGGGGCTGGCAGGATGGACTGGAATATTGTTTCTGAAAGGGACTTACCTTTTGACAGGCAGGAAATTAATTCATCTTTAATTGACTTTTCAGTCCAAGTAGGGCTAATAATAACACAACTTTCCCTCTTCCCTTTTCTGTTTGGATTATCACTCTCCAGGTAATTCCAAGCAAAATAAGACCTTGATTTTGGAGTGAAATTGTAACTTTACTTGATTACAAATAATTTATAACAGCTCATTCTTCTGCCTTCACCTGGCTTCCTCCCACAGCCAAAAATAATTAGAAAGTAATTAAGCCATCAAAAGCAATGCAGATCTAAATTACAGTAAATTAAGCTATAGATAACTGTTAAGAGAGTCTCAATCACTGTAGGAATCGGGGACAGATGGGTGTAAAAATAATTATTTTGAAAAAATATTCCCAGTGCATTTCATGTAAAGCAATGGTGTATCTTCTGTGAACTGTCTAAAAAGATATTTTAAAATATGCCTAGAATAAAGAAACTAAATACCACCCAACTTATCAGCTGTACAGATAGTAAGAAAGGAGGTTTCCCTCTGTATTTTTTTTTACAAGTGTAAAAACCTTTTACCTTTTTTTGCAGAAATCTATCCTGTGCTCTGTCAAGTAGAGATCAAAGCTTACATTTGGGTAATCACCTCTGGAAATGGAAAATCTGCTCTTGTTCCCATTTCAGGAGAAGTCCAACCTCCATGTCTGGCAAAACCCTGTGAAGGTTTTTGCAGGGATGGCAGAACTCCAGAAATACATCCATGGAGACCATTTTCTTAATCACAGCCTCATCATGAAGCGTGAATTTAAGCACAACTAAAGTAATGCAGCCATATCTCCGAGGGTTAGTGAGAACCATGAGGAGAAAGGCTGAGAAAAATAATTTTTTGAGGGTTGATATTCTCCATCAGGCTCAGAAAATGCCCTGAGCAGAAAATAGAAAAAGGCTAAGAGCATATTCTAGGCAAGTATGTCTGCCCTGCTTTTCTTTCTGGGGTCTGCCCAGTTAGAAACAGGAGCTTAGTCTAGACAGACTCTTGATCTGAAACAGCACTTCTATATTTTGATACTTGTAAAGGGATAGCTTATGGCAAAAAATTCAGTAAGCTGCTTTTAAGCTGTTGACCAGAAAGTTTTGGAGCAGTTACGGAAAAGTGAAAGAGCAACTCAAAGCAAAAAAAGAATGACAGAAAAATGCAGCATTATTGTTCTTGATTTCTTAACAATCCAGCTCTTGTAACGTATAGGGGCTGTATTTCCCCCCACCACTTCAAGTCATCAATGACAGTCTATAAGCAATGTATGTAACACCAACACACTCTTCATTTGAAAATGTTTCTGTGAAGAGATGAAGCTTCTGAAGGGAAATCAAAAGCTTTATTTTTCTTGAGCACTGGAAAGCTAACACAGCTTTCCTGTAGTCAGTGATTTCTTATGAAAGAAATGTGAACTATTATCTGCAAAGTCCTCAGAAGATTATAATTAAAGGTGACAGGCTTGAAAGATGTCACATTTCTTTCTGTAGCCAATTTCTGTATTGTCAATTGAAGAGGCTACAGTACTTTCCTATAGAACCAAAGCAGCTCCCAGACACAGTCAGACATAATATTCAGTGATTTAAAAGCTCACACCCACACCTTTCCCTCTTGCATCATAAATTGATTCACAATGACAACTGAGTAAGATTAGGAACCCCATGGGGACAATCTTCAGATGAAATAAATGATAAAACTATTTATCTTTCTCTAGTTCTTTCACCTTCTCCCAGAAGAATATATGAAGTACCCTGAAATCCTGGTAGCTGAAGTAAAAATTCAAGCTTCAAGATGTTTCTTTTTGCACTTTGAGCCTACCCTGTCTGGTCCAGAGGCCAAAGAGGTATTCTGCACTCCATTTGCTCAACTATTTGCAAAATACGTTGTCCTACATGTGTTAATGCATTCTTACCATTGTTGACTTTGGTAAATGAACATGACTGAAATAAGGTAAATAGGTAGGTGAGATAAAAAACTGAAAGGAAGAATAGAATAAAACACAGGAACCATGACTTCAGGAACTGAGGGACAGAGTCTGAAAAGCATGGGAAAGGAAATGGCAAGAGCAGAAGAAGCAGGTGCTATAGAGGAGGAAGACACTAACTGCTAGAGAACAGTTAACAGTTCTGTGGGAGCCCTCAATACCTGTTATATTATGAGCCTGGAAACCCCATGTTTCTTTTTTTTCTGGAAAGGATCTTTTATTCCCAGTCAAAACTGTACAGCTCCATCTTCTCTCTGAAGGAAAATCCCTCAACTTTGAATTACAGTACTGATAATAAGGAGGAAATTCAATTACTACTGTGGTGCTGAGCACACAAATTACACCTGTGTCAGGGTGTCAGGGCTGAGCCTGAGCAAGTACCCAGGGCATTTGTAAATTTCCAGAGTGGTCCATGAAGACTGTACTGAGTCATCTGTATAGATGGTAATGTACTGTTTGGAGACAACAGACCCACTTGAGACATGATAATGAAATGAACTCTTAGATGGTATCACAGGAAGGCATTTGGCTCATTGCTACAGGAGCACAACTGCTAGAACCTTTGATTTGCACTACTTGTGTGCTTTGGTGTGAAGATCAGCATCCTGGATGGCCCATCCCACTGTCCAGAGATTCTTCAAGGATGTTACTGCTGCAGAATTGATCAAACTGAACACAAATAAGACACTTGTAAGTAGTCAGTATGGCCTGTTCCTGAAGACTCAGGGATGATCACATTGAACAGTCTTTTGTAACAACATGTACTATTTTTTTGCTGTGATAGAGTTAATTTTCTTGATCTTAGCTTGTATGGTGTTGTTCTGGATTTGAGACCAAAACAACTTTTGATAATCATGGAATCCTACAATGTGTGGGATTGGAAAGCACCTTTAAAGGTCATCTACTCCAGAAGCCCTGCAGTGCTCAGGGACCTTTTTAGCTAGATCAGGTAAGATCAGGTAAGGACTTCATTTAACTAGATCAGAACAAGACAAGATAACACAGGGAAGTTTTAGTTATTGTTGAGCTGTGCTTACATAGTGTCAGACTGTCCCACCAGCAAGTAGGGGGGTGGTTTGGAAGCAGTTGGAAGGTGACACAGCTGGGACAGCTGAACCCAGCCTACCAAAGAATTACCCCATACCATATGATGTCATGCTCAGCAAAAAATGTCTGTGAGGAGGAAGGGGGAACAGTTGAAGTCAGTGTTTGTCTTCCCAAGTGATCATAACGTGCAACTGCTTTCACTGAAATGGCTACACTCCTGCCTGCTGATGGGAAGCAGTGAATGAATTCTTTATTTTGCTTTGATTGTGTGTGTGGCTTTTGTTTTACCTATCGAACTGTCTTTATCTCAGTTCATGAGTTTTCTTATTTTACCCTTCTGATTCTCTCCCTCATCCCATCAGGGAGGAGCGAGTGAGAAGCTCTATGGTACAGTTACTGGCCAGAATTTAATGACAAAAATAGTTAGTTTTCTATGGTTTGAAAAAAGTTTATGATATTTAATAATGGAATCATGTACACACTGCAGCAGTCACATAGGACCACAGGCCTTCAGGATATAGCAATTCAGCAGAACAGTGGCTTGGGGAATACCATCAGAGAGAGATGAAGTTGAATCCACTCCTCTCGTGGATTAGTGCCTCATAATTGTTTCTTCATGGTCTCAATTCCAGTCTTGAGGCATTAAAGATCTGAGCTGTTGAGGTGCTGAGCACGCTCTGTTGTGTGAAATGTCAATAGGAGTTTTGATACAGACACATAAAGTATCACATATTCTGAAGACTCAAGCCATAGTTTTTAGGGTTTTCTAAGACTCAGACGACTGATATATTTGCTATCTTAGAAGTGTATAATAGTGCATATAATATAATTAGTGATCAATCAAAACAATTGCACAGTTCTGACAGGCAGGCACGCTTCTGCTGAGTAGTTAATGAGGATTAGGTTCTATGTCTGCCATTGAAAAAGAAAACATGATCCTGAAATTGAAAATTGCATCATGTTCACATGAGTTTGAATGGGATTATACAAACAACATTAACATATTAATTTCTAACCTTTTTTGGTTTTCAGTTTGTCCCCTTGACATTCTTTTGCAGAAAATCTTTGGGGTTTGGACAACTTTTTGGCAACTTAAAAAACATTTATGCATGCATTTTTGCCTCAAGCTTATCCACTGTCTCCTTAGGTATCCCCAAATTTTTGCTGGCATACACATGTTTAAAAGGTCTATATTTATTCAAAACCTTCCCTAATCTATGGATCATTTTGTTCTCAGTTTCCTTTATACATGCTCAAGTCTTAATCAATGAGGGAGCTCCTAGAAGAAAACTAGTATCCTATTTTCCAAAAAGAGTGACTTTATTTTACAAGACTCCCAGTGTTTTTAAACTATGAAGCAGGGACTTTCTGTTTTTCCTGCTTTTTCAGTCTGGATTCACTTTTATTCCCTGTGAATAGTATGGAGACTTGCAAATTCTTTTTCTTCATTTGACCAACCAGAATGATATCATAATACCATAATTACAGTTAATCATTAAAGTATCATTATTTCCATCTTGGGTTTAATTTGCATTGGTGACTGAGAGAAATGTCCTTTCTTCATCTTTGTCCTTGTCCTTGAAATGTGATACCCATGATAGACAGCACTGGAGTAGCCAAGAGTCCTGTCCTCCTTTTATGTATGCATCTTGTGTATGACTGTTCCCTTCTTTTGAAAGGACTTGTTCCTCTGCAATTTAAGCAAAAGCACTGTCATTTCATAAAATATGTTCTCCACTCTTTTCCAAGAACTGACAGTGGAATATAATCCTGTTCAGATTTATATTAGATTTATGAAAAAAAAATAAATAAAAATCATCCTTCTGTGTACTTCTTGAATCGTCATGTATACAATTATTAGGTTTCTGGCTTTTACAACCTTTACAAAAGATTGATTTTGGGCCATTCCTG
>NW_009951949.1:436312-483992 GCF_000747805.2 Chaetura pelagica | reverse complement strand
AAAAGAAAATTTTTTTTTTTTTTTTTTTTTTTTTTTTTTCCCCAGTTTGGCAAATTACTTAACAGGAGGTCACAGTGAAGGGATGTCCAGGTTAAATTATGTTTATTATTAAGTAAGTATAGACAAGCCTTCCTGTACATATTCTTAATTTGGGTGAAGAACACTTGCCATCAGGAGTCATTGCATGCATAATGGGAATTTTCCACGTGAAGCCATTTCCCTTCATTAAATGCAGGGGTTTGCAAAGACTGGTAGGCTTTTAGGGCATGATATTCCTGATAGATGGATTTGCATAGCTCTGTGTAAACTGAGGTCAGAGAGGAGATTCATTCTCATCTAATTTCAAAGTGAAGAGTATATTTTTTCTTTATAGAGGTTGTAGCTCTGAGTGCTTTTATATTCATAAAAATTATATTCCAAAATAGGATCATTTTCCTTGATGTAATTCATCTTGATATCAGTGCACTACACACAGAGGTCTAATTAACAAGTGGCAGTAGCTTGTTTTCAACCATCAGCCTCCCTTAATTGTGGGTACTTAAGTATTCATCAATTTATCCTGATAGAAAGGGAAATATTGCCTCCTTTTAAAGCTGTAGAAAAAGATACAGATAAGGGCATGAAATATGACATAAAGGGTTTGTCAGTCTGCAAACATATGAAATAAAATCTTCCTACTCCTGATCTAGCACCTTAAACACAGTATAATGATTTAATATCTGAAACCCTGAAAAATATCTCACTTCAATGACAGCTGTTTGGATGTCCCTCTACATCCAGGATTATCCTTTTTTAATCTATTTCTTTTTTCTTTCTTTTTTTTTTTTGAAGCCATTTCCCTTCATTAAATGCAGGGGTTTGCAAAGACTGGTAGGCTTTTAGGGCATGATATTCCTGATAGATGGATTTGCATAGCTCTGTGTAAACTGAGGTCAGAGAGGAGATTCATTCTCATCTAATTTCAAAGTGAAGAGTATATTTTTTGTTTATAGAGGTTGTAGCTCTGAGTGCTTTTATATTCATAAAAATTATATTCCAAAATAGGATCATTTTCCTTGATGTAATTCATCTTGATATCAGTGCACTACACACAGAGGTCTAATTAACAAGTGGCAGTAGCTTGTTTTCAACCATCAGCCTCCCTTAATTGTGGGTACTTAAGTATTCATCAATTTATCCTGATAGAAAGGGAAATATTGCCTCCTTTTAAAGCTGTAGAAAAAGATACAGATAAGGGCATGAAATATGACATAAAGGGTTTGTCAGTCTGCAAACATATGAAATAAAATCTTCCTACTCCTGATCTAGCACCTTAAACACAGTATAATGATTTAATATCTGAAACCCTGAAAAATATCTCACTTCAATGACAGCTGTTTGGATGTCCCTCTACATCCAGGATTATCCTTTTTTAATCTATTTCTTTTTTTCTTTCTTTTTTTTTTTTTTTTCCCCCTTGTATGGTTTTTTTTTTTAATTATCTGCCAAAACACAAGAAAGGGAATTCAGATGTGTGTGTGTCTTGCCATGAGCAAGAACAGCAAATAGTCTCATCTGTCGAGTTTTGGAGTGAATAGCAGCATAACCCAAACACCATTAACAGAGGTGTTAATTAGATTGGTTTGGTAGTAAAATACCTGTAAAAATATTTGTCAGTATTTCTTGAACATTTATGTGAATTCAAACCCAAAAGTTAACAGATTAGAATTAAGTGGCAGATAAAAACCAAAACCAACCAAGCAACCAACCAAATAAATAAAAAATAAAATCCCCAAATCCAAAACCAAGCCACCACTCAAGCCCCCAGAAATAACAAAACCCCACTATTGTCCTGTGTGATCGCTTCCTAGGTAATCGTTATTGATGTCTTTTTGGCAACAGAGGACTCAGGGAGAGACATCTTTGTTTTTTTCTCTCCCAGACCTGGACTCAGTTAAAGTACAGCAAAACAGCTTGTCACAAAGGAAGTCATGTTTCCCCCAGATATGATAGATTTTGTTCCAGCTCTTGTCAGAAAATTATAAAACTTGGAAAAACATGACCAAGTGTGTCAGCTGCCCTGCTTGGCTTCTTCCTTAGCGCATCTTAAGAGCAGAGCAGCCACTGCCTGCATGTTCTTTCTTCCCTTTCTTCTCCACTGACACCTTCAGGGCTTCACCTCTGTAGCTGTTGACACAAAGAAGTGAGGAAAGACCTCAGCAAGCAATGTAGAGGCAGCAGAAGCAACCCTGTGCAATCCTCAGGGTACTCAGTAGCTAGGCAGCTTGTGTGAACCTATGTAATTCCTGTATTTTCCTTTCCATAAAGCTCCTTTATCTATTCTGGGTTTTTCCATCTTCTTTTCCATAAGGGTCTCTCTTTCACTTTGCTAAGATCTAGGTCCATCACAAATGAATTTGCTTAATTGTCAAGCACTCCTAGGTTCTGGTAACTTACACCTGGAGCTTATCCTCATGTTCTTCTTTAAAATGAAGAATCACTCTCTTAATTTTCCCTTATTTTCCTTATCCTCCCTGAATTAATTTTTTATTATTATATTTTCTTTTTTTTTCTTTATGTTCTCTCACTTCTTTTCCTTCACAATCTGACAATTTCCTTCACAATCTCTGACATACTGTGGAGTCCTGATATCTCTATCTCTTTGTTACTCTTTCTTTGAACTACTTCTCACTGTGACAGCAGTTTATGTGTCCACACCACATAACCATATCATTTATCCCAGATTTCCTGTCCAGGTTGCAGTTTTTGTGGAGTGCAGAAAAGAAGGAGACTTCATGGTTCATTTTACAACTTAGTCCTGAGTCTTCATGAATAAGTATAATTATTACTCATATTTTCCTGACTTTTCTAGACAAGATTTAGCTTGCTGTAAAACAATGTTTACACCTCAGGACTGAAATATTAGTATTAGGCATAAAGCATAATGAAACACACAGAAAATTTTATGAAAATTTCCTTCCAAAACATGCTTTTTACTTTCAATTTAATTTTTGCATGTTTCCCAATAAAATCTACGTATCGTAAACACAGCAAAATACATAAACCAAAGATCAGAATTTGTGTTTAGTCTTTTATTCAGCTTGGGTTTATTTTAACCACCTTTCTATTCAAAATTGAAGAGCTGAGGATGTTTTCTGTTGATGATTTCTGATCCTTGGGGTGAACATGAATTGGAGTGTGGGAAGCCTGTCTTAGTTTGGTTTATTTAGTGGGGAAAAAACCCCAAATGTATATTGACTTTCAACCTACACCTCCCATTCTGTACTGTAACATTTTCTGCATTAAAAAAAATTGCTGGAAAGTTTTGTCATTGTTTATATCAATTCTTATACATTTAAATACTGACAGAGGACTGAAGTGGCAGAGCTTATCCAAATATTTTAGCTCTAGCAGAATGCTCCAGAGAAGCAGGAGCATTATCCTCTTTGTTTCCATGAAATTCCTCATCCACAACACTCTCTAGAGTTGATCGATCCCAGAACAGCCTTTCTTATAGAACAGTAATTTGGTTTCTGTGTTTCAGTCCCTCCTTGGCCAAGCAACTCATCACTGCTCTGCATAGCTTTTTTTTTGCTGTGAATATTTTTTCAAGTTGAATTTCTGAGTTACACATTGAGCCTGTTAAGGTGGGTCAGTGGGCTGTGCAGAAAAAGACAGGTGCAAGCTCACAGGATGGTATTTAAAGAGTAATTTCTTCTTGTGACTTGTGATTCCTTTTGGCTGGATATCACCCTTCAGAGGACCTTGGCAACACAAAATATCAAGTGCTTGTGTAATATTAACAATGGAAACTTTGCAGCTCATGCTCTAGTATGACCTGGGATTAGGGCTCCTTTTCAGATGTACATATTTTAAGAGTTTCACACCAAGTATTCATAATTTTTTCAGAAGGAATCTGCTGTACATTACCTGCCTTCAGCAGTATCAGTCAGTATCAAGTGCATATTCATGAAGGAACAGACCTCACCTGAAGGGTCATAAAATAGTTTTACTTATGTAGGCAATGCCAATCATGTACACATACATAAATAATTGTTCATAATGTCTGCCTTCTAAGATGCCATTTCTAAGAAAAGAATATGTAAATATTTTCATATATTATATAGCCTGTTTTTATCAGCTACTTGGAGGTATCTTTGAGAGGCTTCAGGCATGTAGAAAACCTTCTAGATTGTGAATATAGACTTTCTCTCCTCAAAACAAAACAAAACAAAATGACTTACAGAAGCCAAAAAGAAACTTGGTGCTAAACACTACATCAAGCACAAATCGTCTTGTCCTGAAGAACCAACTGATCACTTAGCAACAGCAACTTGAAGAGCAGAGATAATTTTTTCCTGTTTTGTTTTTTTTTATATTTTTTTTTTCTCATGTTTTTTTTCAATCAAAGTGGTTAGTAATCTATCTCACATAACAACTTCTGTGGAAGAAAAAGGTTAATTTGTACCTGAATATCCAGGTGTTTGGTGCTACATAAGTTTCAGACCTTCATGAAAACACCACTGTTTCCCTCTGAGTACTCTCAGTGTTTCACAAATGCTGTTGCTCCAAATGCTATAAGCAAGGCTTCTGCCAACAGACATTTTACAGGAACTATGTTTAACCTCAGGTTAGTGAGTTCCTCAGATGCACTTTCTTCTGCATCTTTTATATGCTTGATGACAAGCAGAGATTCAGAGAGAAAAAAAAAAAAAAAGAAAGAAAAAGAAAAAAATGGAAATAAAGAAAGAAAAAGAGAAAGAAAAGAAGAAGAAAAGAAGAAGAAGAAAAAGAAAAAGGAAAAGAAAAAGAAAAAGAAAAAGGAAAAGAAAAAGAAGAAAGAGAAAAAATGTAGTCCCTGCCAGAAGGTCATGACTTCTGTATTGCTCTAGAAATCAGCCATGTCTTTGTGTATGGTAAGAGGGTCAAAAAGAGTACATGCACCCTTTCAAGTAGGAAGAAATGAAAAGGCTTCTCAAACCAACATTTCTATGCCATGACAGATGTTCAAATTGTCACACTGGGTGCCTAGGACTGCTTCCCATAAAATTGTTGGAAACAACTTACATTATTTTTTTATGCAGCCAAACCTCTTAGTTAGTAGCTAATCAACTAGCCCTGAGACTCCTGGGACAACATAGTGATGCTCCTGTCAGATATCCAACCTCCACAAGGCCCAGTGGAGATCCTCAGACCCACCAGTAGATTGCTGAACCTTTCAGTGGACAGTAGGACAGCAGAGAAATAGGGAATTGCATCCCTCAGAGAGGGCACATGTATATACACATATGTGAAACTTTGCATACTGTGTCTCAAGGAGGCAGCTGTATTTACAGTGTATAAAAACCCTTGCATTATTTTCCAGTTCTGCAATGCCTCCCCTGCCCCTCCCCACTTCTGTCAGTGGGAATTAAAAGTTGTGCTAGTGAAATTTTGAAGGTGCATTCAGAGCCTGTATTTCCCACCCTCCCACAAGTGCCATCTCACTGACAATCTGCCCTGCTAATTCATCCATAATTTAAATCAGAATTGTACTAAAATATCAGTTTTCCTAAAACCTGTGATTTTTATCTGAGAAAAGGGAAAATCCTTAATCAATTCTAAGGCCTTATGTTGTTATCCAATGCTCTTTGTAGTCTTTAAAACAAGGAAAAGAGGACCAGTCCCACCTCCAAGCAACAGCACAGAGGATGTCTGTTCTGAGGTAGGTGGCATCTCAGTACAAAATGGGATTTTATGTATAACCTTTGCCTACTGAAGAAGATAATGACTTTGCTCTTTTAATAGAACAGCAGATGAAGGTCATCCAATACACATGCTATACACAACATGTGAAGTCTTATTGTCAATCATCAAATGTCTTTTCTGGAGACCTTTTATTATGCCCAAGTTGAAAGACAAGAGAAAATGCCACTTAATATCAGTAGCTGGCATGATTCTGCATACACTGCCCACTCCTTGATCTCTGCTGTACATTATGCAGTGATCTGTTCTTCTAAAACGCTGGGAGGTCTCATGTGTCATTGCCTATGGATGGAGATTTCTCTAGTATGTGAATAGTTAATGTTGAGCTCCTGAAGCTACAATTGTTATAACAACTGGAATGGATAACAGGAACAAACAAATCTATACAAAATCAACCAACAAAAAAAAAGTTTGTCTTTATTTTGATTTATTTTTTTTTCATTCAGTTGAGTGTAACACAGAAGCTAAATATCCTCAGAGGATGAAAATCAGTGCAGTCCCACTGAACTCACAAAATCATAGAATCATTGAGTTGGAAAGGACCTTAAAAATAATATAGTTCCAACCCTCCTGCATGGACAGGGACACCTCCCACTAGACCACGTTGCTCCAAGCCGCATCCAACCTGCCCTTGAACACATCTAAGGAGGCCATTTCCACATCCTCCCTAGGCAACCTGTGCCAGCGTCTCACCACCTTGACAGCAAGGAATTTATTCCTAACATCTAACCTAAGTCTACCCTCTTTCAGCTTAAAACCATTTGCCCTCATCCTCTCACTATAAGCTCTTGTCAAAAGTCCCTCCCCAGCTTTCCTGTAACCCCTCCAGGCTGCTCGAAGGTCTCCCTGGAGCCTTCTCTTCTCCAGGCTGAACAGCCCCAACTCTCTCAGCCAGTACCTGCAGGAGAGGTGCTCCAGCCCTTTGATCATCTTTGCGGCCCTCCTCTGGACTTGCTCCAGGAGCTCCATTGCCTTATACTGGGGGCTCCAGACAGGACTCAGCACTGCAGGTGTGGTCTCATGAGAGCTAAGCAGAGGGGCAGAATTACCTCCCTTGACCTGCTGGTCTCACTTCTTTTGATGCAGCTAAGATACAGTTGGCTTTCTGGGCTGCAAGCACAAATAGCCAGCTCATGTTGAGCTTCTTCTCATCCACCATCACCGCCAAGTCCTTCTCCTCCAGACTCAACACTCAGTGAAATTCTGTTTATTCATACCAACTAGTTACAGCAAATGTGGTTAAAACAAAAAACAAACAAACAAACGAAAATTAAAACAAACAAAAAAACCCCAAAACAAACTAAAGAGGTAAACAATCTTGAATTACTCAGAATTTACTTCCACTGTTCCATTTCACCATCCTACTCCTGTCAAAGGATGTCTCATGGCTCTCAAAGCCAGCAGGCCATATGAGAATTAAGAAGATAAACTTTCCTACCATATTTTCTAATATCAGTACAAAAATACAAACACTGTATTGATGCTGGGACACAGGTATGCTGTAAACATACTGCTTATGACACTGCAATCACCCCAAATTACAGGGAACAGCAGACAACTCTGACTTTTCAGACGTTAATAAAAATTGGCCAAGCAGGGAAATTTTATGCAGTTTCCAACAGATTTTTTATGTTTTCTTATGCACCAAAAATACCTAGACTCATAAGAAATTGTGTCCATATTGTGCAGACAATGGTGCTAGCTGCCTTAGAAAAAACAATCTAAAGCCAGTAAAATATATATGCATATAACAGGGAAGATGTCAGAGAAAAAGATAACGGTTCGCTCCACAGGAAGTCTGTACCACACCAGGAAAGTGTTAGATAAAAATAATGGAAAGAAAAGAGATTGAGTGAAAATGTTGCCTTTCTGTTTGATTTTATGATGTCTGATTTGTTTGCTTTCCAATTGAAAGATGCACTGGAATGCATTATTTAAGCAGTGTTACTCCATGAATACTTTGCTTTGTGTAAAGAAGTGCTGAAAGCACCCAGGTGAAAGGACTGGCAAAGCCAGATGTCTTCAGATGAGGCTGAAGGTGTGGATGAATGACATGGCAGGGAAGTGGATTCTAGTAACAGTTCTAGTAATCAAGATCCTTCTGTGGATAATGCCCTTTGGTTCCTCTCTGTCCATGCAATATATTATTATCTCTTCAAGCTTGATTTTTGCTGTTAGCACATTATTTATGCAGATCATTTAAAAATACATTTAAAGGACTATTTTTTTCTCCAGGATTTATCATCCATCAATAATTGTTTACAGATTAATAGAAAGACCATTACTGATTTAGTTGAAGAAGAGTAAATGAGAAGTTATGATTTCTGAAGCTTCAAACTCAAGGACATCATGTCACACAGTGCCTCAATTGTCCTGTGAGAACAGACACATGAAACACAATTTATTTCACATAAACATCAGATCCTGGTCTTCAAAGATTCTATATTATGATGGCCACAATTGACCTAAAGGTGTGAGGAGCTCATGAATTTAAATTTGGAGTTCAAATGCTACTGTCAGCCAAGAAGGTTGCATTCAGTCAGATGACTTGCTGTGCTGGTTGGTTCTGACGTGGTTTTTGTAGCTGGGGAGAGGTCCCAGAGGTGGCCCCTGTAAGAAGCTCCTAAAAGCTGTCCTCAGGTGGCCAAGGCAGGGTTGTTAGAGAGACAATAGGTAGGCCTCTGTGATTAACATACTAAAGAACTGATAGAAGAACTGAGCAGAGAGAAGGGAGAAGGGCTGAGATGTGATAGCAGTGCTGGGGTGGAGATCCTGAGGTTGGTGAGGCAGAAGGGGAAGGAAGTGCCCTAGGAGAAGTTACCCTACAGCCCATGGTGAGATGGCAGCTGTTCCCCTTTACCTTTTGGATGAAAGTGGCAGAGCATCCCCTGAAAGCACCAGGCAAACGTGGACCTTCAGCCTGTGAAATTGTATGTGCAGCCCTGGAGGACCCCGTGCCAGGGGAGGTGACTGTTCCTGAAGCAGCCCGGGACTGGAAAACCCAGGCTGGAGCAGCTTGTGCGGGACTGCACCTCATGGAATGGACTCATGAAGGAGACATTCGTGGGGGACTCTGCCATGGGAGGGACTCTGTGGAGAAGCAGGGAAGGACTGTAAGGAATCCTTCTTTCTGAGGAGGAAGGAGCAGCAGGAACCACCAGCCTGTGAACTGACTCTCAACCCCATCGCCATCCCCCTGTGCCGCTGGGGGAAAGGAGGGAGAGAAATCGGGAACAAAGGGGTTTGGGCCCGGGAAGAAGGGAGGGGTGGGGTAACATATGCAAGCCCTGCTCTGTGTGTGTCTGTGTCCTGTGGGTGTTTGATGAGTATGAAGTTAAATTATTATTATTTTTTCCCCAAGTTGAGTCTGTTTTGCCCGGGACCTTAATCGGTGAAGAACCCTCTTGTCCTTTGTCTGTTCCTCTGTTGTTATGTTGGGCCCAAACCACGACATTATTGGTGAGCCAGGCAAGAGGGAGACAAGGAACCACAACAGGTTCCTACTCTTATCCCTGGTTTTGGAGCAGCTACATATTAAAGATAAAAAAAGAATAAATCAGAAACTCACCTTTTATTTAGACACATATATGATGTGGATTTCATAGCAATTTCCATAGCAGCAGTCAGACTGTTAAAAAATGAGGATAAAAATAAAAGTATGCACTACATTTATTTCTGCTATCAAAGACTAAAGAGCAACGTGTTTCTTATTTAGCTGCAGCATGGAAAAAAAATGTTACATTAAAATAATATATTTTTTTTTCTAGGTTCTACATGCATGCAACTTGCAAGACAACTGGAAAGGATGGCCAAATAAAAGAAAAGAATATATAAGGAAAAGATTTTGATCCCATTTAAACAGAAATAAAGATATTTTCTTTTTTTTTTCTTTCAATAAATCCATACTTTATAGAACCCTGATGAAATCAAGAGTACACTTCTATATAGCTGACCGAAACACAAAATTAGGTTTACACAAGGTATAGTCATCGTGTCTTAACTTCCCTTTTTCCTTTCTTTTTCACCAGGAAAAAAAAAGACGATTCACTGCTCTGTATTATTTAGTGTTCCCCCATCAGAGATCATTTGTTTGTTGCTTGAACTTTATCAGCTTGCTGAGCCATTTGCTCTGCTGGTCTTGCAGCATGATGCAATGTCCTAATAAAACCTGCTTTATTTCTCTTACATCCCCTTTTAATAAACCCTTAAATGCTTAAGTGACTCAAAGGAACACTGTCAAGACATGCAGACCAATAAGTGCTCAAAAGTAACCTCACAGTGGAAAGAGTAGGTGGTAATACCCATTCCTAGTCACCAAGCTTGAGATAAAAGCTGAACCTATGTACTTCAGTTATGTACTACCTGCAGGTGCTCAGCAGGGGATAAATTTAATGTACTTAAAACCTCTCAGTATCACTGGAGCATCTAACAAATCCTGTCCTCCTCCAGCAAACACCTCCAAGAAAGGAAGCATAATAATAATTGTGCTTCTGTTTTAAGTGGTTTAGCCCTTGGGACGCTAGCTAATTTGCTGGTGTGTTGTCTTCAGGCAACACCTGCAGTATTGCATCCAGTTTTGGGCACCTCAATTCAAGAGAGATCTCGAGGTGCTGGAGCGAGTAGAGAGGAGGGCAACAAAGCTGGTGAAGGGACTAGAGAATCAACCTTATAAAGAATGCTTGAAGGATCTGGGAATGTTTAGTTTGAGGAACAGGAGGCTGAGGGGAGACCTCATCAGGCTCTACAACTACCTGAAAGGTCATTGTGGAGAGGTTGGTGTTTGTCTCTTCTCACAGTAATCAGTAATAGAACAAGAGGGAATGGCTTCAAGCTGCACCAGGGGAAGTTTAGACTGGACTTTAGGAAAAAAAAAATCACCGAAAGAGTGGTTAGAGACTGGAACAGGCTGCCCAGGAAAGTGGTGGAGTCACCACCCCTGGATGTGTTTAAGGGTCGTTTGGATGTGGTGTTGGTGGATGCGGTTTAGGGGAGAGCTTTGTAGAGTAAGGATGATGGTTGGACTCTGATCCCACAGGTCATTTCCAACCTGAATAGTTCTATGATTCTATTCTGTGAATGCAGTATGTTACCCAGGTGTCTATTGTTGTCACAGGGAACAGCTGGTAAGCAACAGGAAAAGCTATGTCCTGTGACACAGGGAGTCCTTCCTTCCCATTGATAACTCCTCATCTCCCCTGTGCCTGCATTTTGATATCCTGCTTTCAGTTTCCCTCAAGTTTCTTGGCTGCCTCCAGAGACTTGTTAATCACCAAGGGCCCTCTCTCTGGGTAACCTGTGATTTCACAGGGATGAGAATATTAAAAAAAATAAAAATTACTCTTGCTTGTTTATTGCTGGCAAGGTCCTAATTTTATCCCTTTGGGCCAGGAAGCAGTATGGCAAAGTAGGAGCAGTTAGAGAAGAATCAAAGCTAGTGGCATTGGAAAGTTGTTGGGACAGTTGAACATGGAGAAGTACAAAGTCCTCCTCCTGGGCAAGAACAACCCCATGCACCAAAATATGCCGGAGGCCATCCAGCTAGAAAACAGCTTGTTGGAAAAGGACCTGGGGGTTCTGGAGGATACCAAGCTGAACATGAGCCAGCAATGTGTCATTGCTGCAAAGACTAATGGTGTCCTGGGCTGCCTTGGGAGGAGTGTTGCAAGTGATCCTTCCCCTTGGTCCAACACTAGTGAGGCCACACCTGAGGTGCTGTGATGAGTCCTGGGATCCCTAGCACAAGAGAGACATGGACACACTGGGGACAGTCCAGCAAAGGACCTTGAAGATGATAAAGGGTCTGGGTCATCTGTTCTGTGAGACAAGGCTGACAGAGCTTGGATTGATTTCTCAACCACCCATCTTGGATCCTGGTGATCTTTAAGGTCCCTTCCAAACTTAACCATTCTATGATTCCATGATTCTATGATCCTTCTTTGGCTTGCATAGCAGCAGAAGACATGATTGGCTCCACTGCCCATCCAGCTGCTTTGCATATAGCCTAAAAGCCATGGCCAGCCAGTACCAGTTTGATTGCATTGTCTTTCCTTCTCAGTTTAGTGACACAAAGTCTTTGGAGCTGTTTGGTAACAAAGAGCAATATAACAAGAATTACATAGCCAGCTGGTTCTTTTATTTAAAAATTGGCTAAAAGTTCAGAAGAAGATAAAAAAAGAAAGAAAATAAAACAAAACAAAAAACAACTTCGAAAGGCTTGGTAGAACTGATTGAGCTGAAAACAAACAAATGCACAAAATAACATCATGACAAAAAACAAAACAGGCTTTTTTTTTTTTCCCCAAAAGTTTTCAAAGGGCTCCCTTCAGAAAAATAAAGCTTTGGAACTGTTTTCTTCAAAGCGGCATTATCTGTTTTAGAGATGATCTAATTTAGAAGAAACAAGTTTATACAAAAAGGTTAAATAACCTCAAAATGACAGGAAATCCTTTTGCTTCTAGTAAAGTCAATACTAAATAAGATAACAATTTTACTTGTATGTTGCCAACAAAACAGTAGCTATTTCACTTCGGATTTGATACTATTTTTTTTCCCATTGACATTTCCATTTCTCTCCAAACTAAAAAAAAAAACACCACATAGGTTGCCAAACTGAAAAAGTCAATGAAAGTCACTCACCGGGAAATCAGAGATTTACAATCTTGTTTTTGCAGCCTGAGTCTTGTTCATCACAGTTTGGCTACAAAAAAAAAAATAAATAAAAAAAAATATATATATATATACAAAACCAACAAAAAAAGCCAAAAACTTTTAAACTATGTTGTTAGTTTTTTTTCCTTTCTTGTTGTCATAGACTGTTTGGTGACCTGCAGGGGTCTGGGGAACTGCAGCATCCTTTGTTAAGCACAAATGCAGGCTTGGTGGAGAATGGAAGATGTTGCCAACCTGAGGGACAGGGTGTTATACAAGGGTGAAAGTGCCCGCGGGCTGGAACCTGAGGCTGGAGGCTGCAGAGCTGGACAACACACCTTGCTGGAATGAAGGGTGGTTACATCTGTCCTATTGTCCTATCTTTTAATCTATCTTTCCATCTTCCTTTCTTCTCCTTTTCTTCTACGAGCTAAGGGTTGGAGTTAGAGGGTTACAACCTCTTCTTGTTGCCTAGTTGGATTCATTCGGAGGTTACAGGAGTAGTCATGAGTGGATTGTCATTAACAACTAAGTAGTGAGCTCTTAATAAAGCATTTGTTGTGGTTCCTCAGGGCATTTGCTTTGGTTCTTTTTTACACCATTTCACACTGCTGCACTTTTTGGGGTATACAAAAGATTCATTTACCTTAAAATCCACCGAGTGGAACGAGTCTCTATCCTTATTTACTCTGTACCAAAGGCTGCACATGCAGATGTTTCTATATAAATTCAGTTATTTTACTTTCATTTAGGAAAGAGCACCTTTTTTTCTGAGAGAGGAAAGGGAAGGTAAAATTAAAATATAAATCCACATGTTAATATGGTGTAAAAAAAGTCATACATTCTCCTTCCACAAGGTTCCACCTTGTACAGTTTCTACCACTAAAAAATTACTACACCTGAAAAAATTATAAGCATTTATATGAACTCTGCTAGTGCCCTTCTTATTACACAGAGGTGATCACAGGTGGAATTATACAAAATATTCCAGAATATGAAAAGATAAATATAATTTTATAGCTATTGTTAAAATAGTAAGAAATGGGGTTTAATTTGTAAAGTTCTGTAGTAATTGTACAGAATGCTTTTATAGAGGGAACTACTCCTGTGTTTTTTATACAGGGGATGTATGATGCCAAAGCTGTAGATTTTGCAGTCTGTCCAGTTTTCTATCACACAGTCCATGCCTTTTGCTTTGGTACCAGTAAACTATGGTTCCAATTCATCAATAAGGTAACTCTTCTGAGGGAATTTAAAGCTAAAAAAAATACAAACAAAAAATAAACAAAACCAAACCCAACCAAAACAAGCAAACAAACAAACAAAAAAACAAACAAGCAACAAAACACAGAGAAATAAGCTACTATTTCTGTTTGAGTGGGGTAAAAGAGTTATATTGCTCTTGAATCTGATTGGTTACTGACAAGGATTGAGCAAAGCTTGGCTTCATCTTTCTAATTCACAGAGCATCTCAACCCCTTTAGAAATGACAGGGATACAATGTAGCCCAGATTCATCTCACTTCATTTCTGGGACTAAAGGAAGTGCAAGATTCTGAGCTGTTTTTTTTTTTTCCTTTTGTGGGGTTTTTGATAGTGGGGGAAGTACCCCAGGAGGGGCTCCAGTAAGAAGCTGAAAAGATCCTCCTGCTCCAAAACCAGCCAAGGAGCCATTAGAGGGACAACAGATGTGCCTCTGCCATACGAAATGTCAGAGATTAGAGTTGAGGGAGTACTTAGAAGGTAGAGAAAAAGAAGAGCTGTGCTGTGGAGGCAGAGGGGTGGGGGTGGCTGGTGAGGAAGAAGGGGAAGAAGGTGCCCAAGCAGAAGTTTCCCTGCAACCCATGGCAAGATGGCAGCTGTGCCCCTGCACTCGTGGAGGAACGTGGTGGAACATTCCCTGAATGCCGGGAGGAGTGAACTTGGCCACTGGACTTCGATTATGCAGCTGTGGATAACCCCACGGCAGGTGAGGTGACTGTTCCTGAAGCAGCTGTGACTCTGTGGGAAGCCCAGGCTGGAACAGCTCTGGACCTGGTGGGAAGGACTCATGGAGTCCTTCCACGGTTGGTGGAGGTTGGTGAAGGACTCTGTGGAGAAGCAGGGAAGGACTGTGAGGAATCCTTCTTCCTGAGGAGGAAGGAGCAGCAGGAACCACCAGCCTGTGAACTGACTCTCAACCCCATCCCCCTGTGCTACTGGGGGGAAGGAGGGAGAGAAACCGGGAACAAAGGGGTTTGGGCCCGGGAAGAAGGGAGGGGTGGGGTAACATATGCAAGCCCTGCTCTGTCTGTGTCTGTGTCCTGTGGGTGTTTGATGAGTATGAAATTAAATGATTATTTTTTTCCCCAAGTTGAGTCTGTTTTGCCTGGGACCTTAATGGGTGAAGATCCCTCCTTGTCCTGTGTCTGAACCCATGAGCTTTGTCCTCCTCATCCCAGAGTGTGTGTGAGGGGGGAGCTGAGTGAGCAGCTGGGGGGCTGTTCCTTTGTTGTTGTGTTGGGCCCAAACCACGACATTATTGGTGAGCCAGGCAGGACAGAGACAAGGAACCATAACACGTTCCCACTCTTATCCCTGGTTTTGGAGCAGCACGTGGACTCCTCATCATTTGCACAGAGCTGGTGGTAATATCATAAAAAAAGCCAACAGTGTGTTTGATAATTCCGTGTGTCCAATCTGTGAATTTACATGATTAGGTTTTAATTTGTAAGCCAGTTTCTAAAGCTGTGTGAAATACTGCTTTTATCCCTCATTATGTATTCTGTTAATGACAACATACTTGTTAGAGAGGGTCAGTAACGCCAGCCCTCCATTACAAATGAGGCTCAGGAGTGATTTTGGTGCCGTTATTGATTTAACTTGTTGAAGTATGACCTGTCCCATTAAAATATTGTTAACAATTCCATGCATCTCCAAGTACAGACAGCAGCAGCAGTTCATCTAGTACTTGTCTGCACAATGGGTGTCTATTTTTTTTGCCCATTCTCAGTTCACTTAATCAGACTTCTCATCTAATGATGGAAACTCATAGCTGCCACAATAGCAAAAATCCTTTTGTTGTTGTTGTTTTTGTTCCTGCTCCAAATTAAATGCTAATAAATGTTTCAAGGGCCTAGAGGAGTAGTGTTTGAGTCTAGCATTGAATTGTATCTTGCTTCTTTAAGGCTTATTTGTAAAGGACTCAAAGTCAGCAATCACCTTCACTTGAGCATGCTGAAGGGGAAACACAGGATTATTCTTCTTCTGCAGCAAGTGATAAATTTACATAAGGAAAGACTGGGGCTGGGACAGTTTCTTATTTGCAAAGCACACAACAACCAGTGAGGTCTCCAACTAGCCCATGCAGGTAGGCAAATGAATAGTGGGTCCCAAAATAGCTTTGCTTAGAAGGTACCTCCAGAGATCATGTAGATCTATCTCCCTACCCAAAGCACAGTCCACTACAGCAGGTTGCCCAGGACAACATCAAGTCACACTTTGAGTATTTTTCATATTCAAATATTTACAATGTCCAATTTTTTATTATTTTTTAATATATTTCCAATCATAGAGGCCACACAACCTCTCTCCACAATCTGTTCCAGTGCTTGTTGACCCTCACAGTAAGTAAAAATAAAATGTCTAAATTTTATATCTGGGAACATAGGATGATGCAAACACATTAACAGTATCTAGATCACATTTGAATGTCCAGAGAACATTTGTTGGCGTTTCTTAGGGAAGGGTAGCCACAGGATGCAACCAAGCTGAAAACCATACAGATATATATTTCCCTTTCTTCAAAAAACAGTCAAATGCCTACCTCATCCCTGGAACAGTTTTAATTACTTATATACATATATCTAGAATAGTATCAACAGGAGAAACTGAACAAGCCAGCAGTATGTAAACTGTTGCTTAGTGAAGGCAAAATGAAGTGGGTGAAATTTTCTCAGGCATTGCTTCCACTTGCAGTCTGAGTGCTGTGCCTAAGGCAGCATATAGAAATGTGAGATTTCTTTCCTCACACTAATGAATCAAACCATAGATAATATTTCTGCTCTCCAGAATCTCTGACAGACCCCCACAAGACTCTGATGAGTATACTATTTACATAAAGGACTTTTTTTTTAGTTCTAGCACTGAAACAGACCTTGTTTGTCTCTTTTTCTCTTCACTTTCCTTTCTTAGCACTGCACTGGGTATTGTTTAGACACATGACACAACTCTTCCTACCAGAAATTTAGTATAAGCATTTGGTTTTGTGCCATTTTTTCTGAATTTTATATTGAAACACTTCAGCATCGCTCTTTATCTCCACTCATGTGGGTTTGGTCAGCTTTTACAAATCAACATGACATTTAACGTTTGTAAGCACAAGGTGAAGTCATTGAGATGTTTTACCCTTCTCTTCCTTTTCTTTTTTTCTTTAGGGTGAATATTTCTAAAATTCACTGACTCTGTTTAGTTGTAGAATTCAATTGATACCTATTATGAGGTGATTAGCAGAGCAACACGATTCAGAATACAGTGTTACCTTCTCCACTGTACTATTTTTTTTCATTTCTATCTTCCTCACTTCTATCAGTAAAAGGTTTTCAGAACCTTCTCTCCTTACAAAAAGAACTAGAGCATGTCTTGATTCTGTTGTGAGTTTGCTACAGCTGTTACCCAGTGTCTGGCAGCAAAGGGTAATTATACAGTGTTACCTTCTCCACTGTACTATTTTTTTTCATTTCTATCTTCCTCACTTCTATCAGTAAAAGGTTTTCAGAACCTTCTCTCCTTACAAAAAGAACTAGAGCATGTCTTGATTCTGTTGTGAGTTTGCTACAGCTGTTACCCAGTGTCTGGCAGCAAAGGGTAATTATTAACTGGTATTAACAGGTGCAGCAAAAAAAAAAAAGAGTGAATTAGATGTACCTAGGATTGTGTCATCTCCTGAATTTTTTGTTCCTCTGGGAAATACACAATCATCCCCGATAGAAATGATGCAGTTCCATGTTTCATTGGCATATTTATTTAGGCAGGTGACAGAAATAGGAACTCTTTCAGTATTACTTCAATACTGGCTGGGTCCATTATTTGAAAACATACTGTGTCATAAGTCTGAATCACTGATTATGACATATTCCTAAAATGAAACCCCAGACATTTTCTGCCATTAGTATGAAGTAAGCAGGCTCAATGTAAGACTGGTCTTTTGCTTTGCCATGTCCAGAAAGACAAAAATTTTCAAGAAAACAAGAATGAAAATTCAGCAATCAATGTGTTACCAGTTTTCCTTTAAAAATATTAACTTATCTGGGCACTATTAGTATTTTTTTAAGGTATACACTGACTAAATTTAGGTCAGAGGCATGAAATAATTAAGATTTTCTCTGTCATTATAGGTGCATAACTTCTATTTTAATTTCACATTTTTGCATAATTTCCCTCTATTTTAATTTCACATTTTAAGTTATTTAGTGTTAAGAACATTAGATTAAACTCTAGGGTCCTGAGGAGTAGATCATGTGCTAAACCAGGTAGATGGGCAGTGTACCACAGCTAAGGATCTGTCAGCAATTGTTTTGTAGGTGGCAGAAAAAAAAGGCAAGCCTTTCCCTTTCTCTCCCCTGTTCTTTTCATTTCATGTAAGTGAAATAAAAATAAGCTAATCTTTATATAAAACCAACACCAAGGATGATTGTATTGCTGATAAGAAAGTTATGTTTACCCCGCCAGACAGCTTAGCTTGCAGTTCTCATCCTCCAAATTACATAAATGATAGTGTGTTTTCAGGTCATCTTTTGGAGTCAATCATTCAATGCCATCTAAAACAAAACTTGGTTCCTGCAAATAGTTTCCTTTGGACATCTGTTCCAGTAAACTGCAGATTAAAGGTAGCTGTGGCTTCCTTTGTCCTGAGCGTCCCTCCATGTCATAGCAGCTTCTGTATCTGCAAACGTGTTCACACACATTTTTCCTATACCCACAGCATGCAATGCACATCTTCAGGTTTGTGGTATAGAAAACCACAACACTTTAAAAGGGTTAAGAACAGCACCTTATTGCTCCACTTTGAACAAAACCAATGCAAAATGAAACCCACACACATTCCCAACACCAGAAGCAAGCATAAGCATGTGTTAGCACTTCTGGGACACTGCATGGAGTACAGACAAAATCTGAAACCAAGTGTGACCAGTCACCTTTGTAGAAATCTAGCACTGAGAAATGTGGGCACAGCTACTCCATGTTTTTTTTATTTTACAGCCAAGGATTAGTGACTGCAGGCCACACAATTAGCAATGCTGATGGAATTGCATAAACCCTTTTAAAAGGCCATAATTTCCAGTAAGCAAGAACAAGCATCCTCTAAGCATGAGCGTGATAGCAAATTGTCATCCTGCAGCAGCACTCCAGAACTGTTTCAGATCAGTGAACTCTCCTCTGAAGTCAAAAACTGTGGTGAATATGCCAGCAACAACAAAATCAAACAAACAATTCATTGTTTTTATGTGCATGAGGCTTGAAGGTTTGACAGAAGATACTTGTCCGGGAGCAGCAGAGAATTGGAGGAAGACTGAGGGAAGGAATGTCAAGTACCTGCTCATGCAGGATCTACTGGCTTAGAGCTGCAGCAGCAGAGCTTCATAAGAATGAAGATGATAGCTCTGTAAGAACATTGAAAAGTATCTCCCCATTCCATGATGTGATGTTTGTTTAGTTTTTTTCTCAGTCCCAGCTACTCCTGTGCTATAAACTTTCTTAGATCTTGAGATCAGGGAGATAGGAAGTGAAAATGAGAAGATAGATAGATCAATCTCAAGGCTGAGAAGACAATCAGGAGAATATAGTTAGAAAAACAACAAATGGCTTCTAGGGTTTGTCTATGACTCTTGACATTTGAGAACTTTACAAATATGGCATAAGGATGGAGCTCTTCCAACTCCAGAATGGCCTCGTGTCAGTCCGGATGCTGCTTGTGCACATGTTTTTTCCCTTTAGATGAAATTCTGCTGGTTGTGTGTTATGAAGAATGGATGAATTGTACTTTCTAGTTGGTATTAAAAACATATCTCTATTCAAGATAAGGTTTTCTCTAATTGCCATAATTGTGCTACTAAAAGCTGAAGGCAGGAACCAAGCCTCTTCCTTTCTCTCCTGGTCCTGCATTGCTGTTTGTTCTATACCCAGTTTTTTCTTCTGGAGAAAATTAGAAATCCAGTACACCCAATCTGGTGCTGATAATGCAATGCTTTGAACTTTTTCCAGTTCACTGAAGGGCCAGAGGAAAATAAACAGATAATCATCAGGGTAAATTCAGTCACCAGTCACTCATTCCTATCTCCTCTCCTAATACAGGAAATACATCATTTATAACAGGAGAGCTTCTTCATGTAGCTTTTTCAGTTGCTAGGAAATTAGGTCAATATGTTTTCATTTACTCTGAGTTGGCTGCATTTATTTATTTATTTGCTTCTAATGTGGCACAAACATTTTTCTTTTAACAACTCCTGGCAGTTCTATCAACATTCTGCTGTGGGTAATGGCTGAACAATTATTTTTCCTGGAATCCAAATTAAAAGGTTAACCTTTGTATTATTTTTTTAAACATTTTAAATTGTTCTCGATTGCAGGAGTATTTATGATACAGTAGCAGTTTAGAATGGAAAATAATTTCATAAATTAATTGCAATTTCATCAGCTCTATGGGCAAAGTGCAAGCTAAGCTACGACAATGAGAAAATTAACGTGATCACACAATATTATTGCTCTTTGTTTTGTGACTCAGAAAACCTCAGACCCTTCCATAGTATATACTCTTGTTTAGACTGGACAGAATTGTTGATTTTTAAATAATATAAACAAGCAAGTTCGATCAACTAATGTGAATTGTTTCCTTTATTTGAATGTGTTTACACCAATGAAATAATCTGAACATGTGTCCAAGTCCTTTTAAACTTCAGACCTTCATTATGAAAAGAATTAATAATTTTCTCAATTCTGTTCACTGGGAAAAGTTCCAAAAAAGTCAAGAACATGTCTAAATCTCAATAAGATTGTAAATGCAGGATTAAATAAGTGATATATCCAATAAAGGAGCAAGGAGATTATTTACCTGATCTCCTAATTCCTGTGCAATTTTCTGCTGCTCATTAAAAGTAGTTCCAGATTCCTTCTGCTGTTGAACAATGGCTTTATTTTAGGAGAAAAAAAAACCTACCCAAACTTTTGATCTCAAAAGAGAATTGGCAAGTTAAACAACCTGGATGTTTTTTTGGTTTGTTTTTTTTTTTTTTTTTTACATTTCTTGTGGTTTAAAATCCCTGTATTACTTGAGAGCAAATTGAATTGTCTTAAAGCAGAGACAAGTATGGGCTAATGACAGAGATCTGTAGACCTTTATTCTCTCTCAGTAACTCTTTGCAGGCCAATAGTGACATTTTTTGGTATGACTGTCAAATTGTGTATATAAACAGTATCAGCCTAGGGAATGTTCATGAAGCGTTTCTCTTTAGTGATGACCCTCAGGTGTCCATGCTGGGACCACTGTTGTTTAATATCTTCATTAACCATATTGATGGTGGCCTTGAGAGCACCCTCAGCAAGTTTGCCCTTGACATCAAGCTGAGTTGTGCAGTCAATGTGCCAGAGGGATGGGATGCCATCCAAAGGGACCTGGACAAGCTGGAGAAGAAGGCCCAGGTAAACTTCATGAGGTTGAACAAGGCCAATTGCAGGGTCCTGCACCTGGGCTGAGGTCACCAAAGACATGAATACAGGCTGAGGGAGGTCACACTTGAGAGCAGCCCTGTGGAAAAGGACCTGGGGTTCCTAGTGGATCAAAAGCTGAACATGAGCCACCAATGTGCAGTTGCAGCCCAGAAGGCCAACTCCATCTTGGGCTGTATCAAAAGAAGTGTGGCCAGCAGATCAAGAGGTGATTCTGCCCCTCTACTTTGCCCTGGTGAGACCTCACCTAGAATACTGTGTCCAGCTCTGGTGTAGCCCACAGAAGAAAGATGTGGACCTGTTGGAACATCTCCAGAGTAGGGAAATAAAAATGACCAGAGGGCTGGAGCACCTGTCTTATGAAGACAGGCTGAGGGAGCTGGGGTTGTTCAGCCTGAAGAAGAGAAGACTCTGAGGGAACCCTATAGCAACCTTCCAGTACCTGAAAGGAGCAAATAAGAAGGCTGGGGAAGACCTGTTCACTAGAACATAAGGGGTAAGGTTTCAAGCCAGAGAAGTGTGGATTTAGGTTGGACTTTATGAGGGTAGTGGATCACTGGAACAGGTTGCCTAGAGAGATGGTGGGGGCCCCATCCTGGAGAGATTCAAGGTCAGGCTTGATGGAACTTTGAGCAATCTGTTCTAGTGTGAGATATCTTATTGTAGGTTGGACTAGATGACCTTTAGACGTCCCTTCCAGCCTAAGACATTCTATGATTCTATATGTTTCACTATGTACCTTGTATTATGTTTTCTGTTGTATGGTTGTCTGCCCACATCTTTTTAGCTTTTCAATGAGTAATACTAGATAATGAATAAATAATGCCTAAAGGAAAACCTAATTTTACCAGATGATCAGTCATGAATATATATATGCTTTTCTTTTCAGTAATCAAATACTTAAATAAAATCACACTTTTGTATTTTTGAAAATAAATTGTAAAATTTCTCTAATAAAAATTCAAGAACAATGCTATAATTAAGTCAATTATCCTGCTCTTGTAATATTATAGACATCACACATTCTGCTTGAGAAAATAAGTATATATTTATAACTGTAATTATAGTGTATAATTTATAATACATAAGATGCAAGTAATAATGATGATTATGATGATGTGGGAATCTGACTCATGTAATAAGTGAACCAAGCTTAAAAACTGAAGAGGTTGGGGGAAGGCAGGCAATAACAACAAAAAAATAATTTCAGAGGCACTTGAAGAAACAATGAATGACCATAAAGTAGCTATGTACATTTTAATAAGTAGTGCAGCTTTAAATTTTTAAGAGGCTGAGATTATTCCTAATTTTATATCAGCTTTTTTAATACATAACTAATTTTCAAATATATTCCACAGGGAAAGTGATAAAATCAGATGTACAGAGGATCAAAAACTTACTATCAAACAGTGTGAAAAATAAAACATCAGTGTAGAAATGTAAAGATATTTGTTGTTTTAATTATTCAAAATTGCCTCTGAATTATCAAACACTTGCTTTGAAGAAACTTTGGATTAATCTGTGGTTCCATAATAAACTTCTTGTCACCTTGGAAAAAGCATGAAACAATTAGTTACAGAAACACTTGGAAAGATTAGATCTATAAAAATTTGGTGGAAACCAGGCTTGCTAATGAACAGAGTGCAAAGATACTATGCATTATATCTCATCTACTCTAATGACTCACTTTCACTTACAGGAGAATTATTCCTCTGCCCTGTGATTACTGGTGTCTCTTGTGTGCTCCTGATCCCACGTTTCTATCCACTCCTTCACATCAGCTTTGACCACTGACCAAACAGGCAATGACAGTGATTTAAAGATACAAACAGAGAATCCTTTGTTTTCATCAGCCTTACTAAGAACTCCTCCTAATGTGAATTTTCCAAGCCTCCGTATCTTAAACTCCAGAAATTAGTACTTGTTATGCCTTACTAGTTCTTTAAAAATAATCAGGCATTAACTTACATTATGTCACCTTTCACTATTCTATTCGATAAACAGCTTAAACTCTTCCCTTTTTTTTTGCCATTAAAAGCTTTCTCCCATTCTCAGATACTTTGTCATTTTTCACCTTCTCCAGATTCAGAAGATTCCCTTTTTGTTAATGTTAACAAAAGGACACACTTTCTCTATTCTCAACCACATTCTATTGAGGAATTTGATTATGTACACTCTGCTGTGTTATAGTTCCTTATTTAAACATCCAGGACTGCATTAGCAGTTTATAATTGCCCTGGGAAGGGAGAGTTCATGTCTGTTGTGACTCTCAGCCCTTTGTCAGAGCCACTACCTTCCATTTGGTGTCCATGACCTTCTTTCCCTCTTTCAAGTGGAACTTCACATTATGTTATAGTCAGAGTGTCAAAAGTTTTGGCTTCACGTGCCCAGATAACAAGGTGACACAAACCTTTGTACAAGTCTTGTTCTTCTCATCTCTTACACTCCCTGTAAAAAGACACTTAGGAACATGCACCTCATTATGTATCAGGCTGTTAGTTGGCTCAGACTGGTTTTAATCTAATTTGAGGTTCTAGGCATTACTGATTTGCTAATTAGGCAATAGTGTTTAATGTTTTCAAGGAGTAGTTGAGTTACTATGTAATAAAAACACAACACAAAATGTACTTATAGAGTAAAACCTACCTAGAAAGTTTACATGTAATTAATTTATAATACAGATGCTGAAAGCTGTCAGAGTCATGGGATGTTGGATTAACCAGCAAAACTCTTATTTTCCATGTTTGTGTTTTACTACACAACAAGGTATATAACCTAAAATCTATGAAAAGCATCCATAAACTCCGATGAAAATAATGAATGGTTCTCATCCGAGTTGTTTCAAAGGGCAGCAAAGATCTTTTGTTTAGAAATAAAATAACTTTGGGTGAATAATTGAGAGAATAAGGTCCCAGTTCAACAAAGTATTTTACTTTTTTTTCCCCTCAGCCCTCTTCAAGTAAAGAGCTTAACTTTAAACTGATAGGTGAGCTACACCGTACACAGCAAGACTTTAAAATCATACTTGATTGCTCTCCAAAGAGTTTGATGACTTGAGGTCTTAAAGGATTGGAGATGGTCGAAGAGATTTGTGTCTCATAAATTTAGACATTTGACCAATGCACCTTTAAAGAGTCTTTGGGCTTCTTATATGCAATGGAGAGGATTAAGCAAATTACACAGTCTGCTGCAGATTACAGAGAGGGTGAAATACCTGTGCTCAGCACTGCTTGTAGAGGGACTGATAGAGAAATTATACCCTGAATTAGGCACCTTAATGAAGGATTTACTTGAAGTTGGGTGGAATTATCTAATCACTCATAGGGATTGTAGACCACCTTCTGGCTTCCCTAAGAATAAAGAGAATTTGTTCCTTTGCATGTGTAAAGCCTTGGAAACCAGCCTTGAGAAGTGCTTGAGAAGAGCATCTGCAAATTCTCTTGACCTACATTTTGAAGTTGCTCACAGCTTCTCAGTGTCAGGCATCTGTTCTGTTCACATCTGTTTTCTTCACCTGCCTACTGAATAAATCCATGAAGAAAAACTGTAGTTACAAGTAATTATGAAAATCTTTAATATTCCTTTGGGTAAATTTCTACTTGCAGCACCCAAAACATTTAGATGAGAATGTGCCAAAGGCTTTATATTGCAATTATTCTCACAAGACCTCCAGAGTCTATTGCAGGGCAGAAGCTACTCAGACGAAAGGAATTAGTAAGAAGGAGGGAATATAAAATGAGAAGAAAGAGTAAGAGTGAGCAGTGGTCCACACATAACATAGCTAGAGCTCATCATGGTCACAAAGATGGGCAGAACAAGAACACTTCACTAAGCAGAGTCTCCTAGCCAACACCTGTGTGAATTGTCCATGCTGTGGAGTGAAACAAGGGAATTCACTTTACCTGGAAAAGAAATTTAAAAGTAGAGTTTCATATAGGACATTGGAGCCATTATGGAAACTTCTCAAATTTGATTTCCCCAGGAAAGAAAAATAAATAAATAAATACATAAATAAATATATAAATGTAGGTTTGACTTCAAAACTCCCCAAAGGTCCTTGAGGATTCGGTGGCTTTCTATGGTTGCTGGCAGAGAAAAGGTATAGGGGCTTTTCTCAAAATATAGGGCCACAACTCCACTCAGTTACTTGTTAAAAAAATAACCATGAAATATGGAAAATTAAATCTAATATGCAGTTAAATAATTAAGCCCAACTTTTATCTTCCAGACAGCAAGGAAGGGATTTATCTGAAATATACTCTTCCATGCATGAAAGATAGCTGATACATTTCAGACTCTATATTTAAGAAAGTTTGCATTTGTCAACCAAGCTTTGAAATGTAAACTTTTATATTCAGGGCGATGTTGTCTTGAACCTAAATTTAATATCAGTTATGTTAGTAAAATTCCAAAGGAATTATAATTAACAGCAGCCCTATTCTAGTATCATATTTAACCCAGCTACTGTAGCATTGTTAAGCGTGAGTTTCAAACATGCAGAGCAAATACTGGTAGTGGATGAGTAGACTGAGGTTATGCTCACAAGTTTGCTAAATATTCTCAACTTCCAATTTTCTGATTCCATATGAACTGTATGGAAAAGGTTTATGAAATTCATTGGGTTATTACACATTTTTCATTCTCCTAAGGCTTTCTTTTGTTTGGTAGGACCCTTAGAGCTTAAGAAAAATTGTTGGCAACTCATTTCTTCAGGAACTCAAGCAGGTGGTAAATTAATAGCTTAGATGGGGGCTGCCACAAAGCAAGAAAAGTTATGACTCGTGTCATTACTGTTTTTAACTGCACATAAGGCAGTGAAAAAACATTAGCTATGCAGTAAGCATGGGTTTAGCCTACAAACAGAGATTTTACAAGGTTTCCCCAAGCAATCTCCAAAAGGTCACTCCATGCATCTGCTCCAGCTTTTGGTAGCATTTTATAGTCATTTGTTGTTCTAAAACTGTGGCTGTAATGTGATGTCACTCACTAAGTCAACGGATGAGGGACATGTTGCAGTCTTTTTTTTTTTCAGCGGAACTCAGAGGAAAAAAAATGTAGATATTGCAAATGCAAGCTAAAATAGGAATGTAAATAATGCATATAGTAAAGCTAACATTTTTCACTTTCAAGAAGATTTCTGGTATAGGCTGGCTTTCAGGAAATGAAATATATTCCATTTGTAGACTCCCTGAAGTTTACTCCGTTTGCAGAAGTTCTAGGAACTAGAAAGAGAAAAAAACCTTATAGCTTGAAAGTGATACGTGCTTGAGATTGTCCTCTAGAGCTAGCACAGAGATGCCCACACACATACTAATAATTTCACTTAGCTTCTGAAACTGGGTGGTGTGCAAGCTGTCTCTTAGAATTTATTTTGGGTCTGAGCTAGCTCCTGAATTGTGTACAACGGTTTGTAAGTGCTAATTGTTGCACTACAGCAATTAAACAGTGCAGACAATGGAGCTCCATGTTTGGAGGCAGCTGCTGACACTAATCTATTAGTATAGCTATAGCCAAAAAGCACAGATATCTATAGCTAGCTAAGAAGTTTCCAGCTGATGAGAGGCTTCTTCCAGATACCCTGGTAGTAGTGAATTAGTTGCATCTGGCTCCTAGCATATTGCTTTCACCTACTGCTCCATACCTATCTCTTTCTGTTAATTATGCCATCCTTGTCCCTTCCACCTAACATCCTAGTAGGAGCATTTAGTGCATTCATCACTTTTGACCATTCATTTTGTGGACAGTCTCACTCAATTGAAACAGCACCAAGCAAGCCTGCTTGTTACCAGACTTTCCCCCTCTGGTTTCTGAAGGGTGACTGTTGCTAGTTACTAGGGGTTAACAGCAAGGTAGATATACTGGATAAGAATATCAGTGTCCAGTTACATGGTAGAATTCTGTCTGTAAAGTGGCCCCTTCTGAAGATGTGTCACCGTTTTACTCAGGTTGAACAACAATGCTCTCGATCCCCTCCCCCTCCTACCCAGGTAGGGAAGGAGAAAGAGAAAAAGAGAAAGACAGCACCAGGACAAGATGTCACTTTTACACATGGTATCCCTTTGTGTCTAGGCAGCTTCAGAGGAACTCCATCTGTACACACCTTTCAGTATTCAAAGATATAATTCCCCAAATGTGTGGCTGTGAGAAGTGAGCACAGCTTCACAAAGATGCCTGAGTGTGATTAACTGATCTTAATGTCACAAAGGAAGCAAAAGACCACATCTGTGTGTGTTTTTTTTGGAACTGGAGCAAACATCAGACTGGCTGTGCATATGTGTTGGCTCCCTAGGAGTTCTTGAATTTTACAGGAGTGTAACTTCAAAGACTGATAATCTTTTTAAATGACAGGAACAAAAGCTCAAAGGCTTTTATATAGGCTAAAGATGTAAAATCAGAAAGGTTTAAAGTAAATACATCAGTCTGGCCAGACTACCTTCTAACACCTACTGCATTTTACAAACATGTGATGTCTATCTTAATATAGAATGGGAGAAGTGTAGTATAATATTAGTATCTTAGTGATGCTGAAGGCAGCCTTTGAAAAAACAAGCAGGCTGGTGTCTTGAATAATGTACTGCAAAAGATTTCCACTAAGCTTACAAATACTTCCCCTCATCTATGTGTGCAGAATAGAGAAAATTTGGATCCAGACAGTAATCTGATAAAGCAAAAATCAGGGTGAATGAGAAGAGGAAGAGAATATGGCAGTCAGAAAACCTTGGTGCTACTGAAGAATCTTGTATCAGCTTTCATTTGAAATATGTGGACTCTTACCTCTTCTCTTGCTTTACAGTCTCTTTTTCCTTTTTTATTTTATTTTTTTATTATTATTGTTTTTGTTTCACTTATGTTGAGAAAATATAAGATCAACATTTCCATTTGCAAGATGGGACATAAGAGGGGTAGTGATTTAGTATTTTCTGTGGCCGCTAAGGAAAAGCTGGAAGAATAAGCTTTATTCAAACAATTTAAAAAAAAAAAACAAAAACAACACAACAACAAACCCAAAACCAAACCAAACAAACCAAAAAAGTACAAGGGGAAAACATTCTAATTGTCTGGGTTACTAAACACTTGCAGGAATTTAGCTAAGAATGTACAAAACTTGGTGGATTAACTTTCATAAGGCAGACTTCTGAGAAAAAGTTAAAAGTCTCAGGCCAGTAATTAATCATATGCTATTATGTATATACAATAAATTAAATAAGCAATCTTACCACCACAGGCAGGGTCCAGCAAGATAATATAAATGTCAAGAGTTTGGTGTCCCTCTTGCCCCTTGGATCACAATACACCGCCTAGAGTCCATGGTTTATAAATAATATAATCTTTATCCCATATATTCTTACCTCTTTGGACTTTCAGAAGTGGCAAATACCAATCTCTTGAATGGGTTATTTGTTCCTCAAATACATATCAGATAGAAGTGTGGCTATTCTTACCTTTGTTCCCTGTCATGGCCCAAATGACCCTGTGTGTTGATCATCTCTCTGATGTTTCAGCTACTCAAAATGGTAAATCCATCAGACTTTTTCCAAGATAACCATTTTCTTACTTCTTGTTCTTAGTTTTTACCAGCTTTTTCTCTCTCTCTTTTGGCTCTTGGGTATACAGCATGTACTCCATCACTTATGCTAATTTCACTTTAGTCTTCTATTTGTGCATCAAAAGGTGAAGGAACTGTGTTACAGGACAGTACTTTTCACTCGTCAAGGGTACTGTGATCTGGGGTCTCAGGAGATATTGCTGGGTGTGAACAGCCCACATGGAGATACTGTGAAATCTTTGTCTTTGGTCTTTTTCTTAGGAACTGAGAGGAGGAGGTGCCTGTCAGAATTGTAGACATTCTTGTGAATTAATGAACTGGACAGAAATAGATGATTGCTTATGTTGGCTCCTGCTCTACATGCCCTCATGTATGAATTTGGCTTAATAAAGCAACTGCTTTAGTAACACGCATGTTACCGTATCCCTACTGACATTTCAAGTGCAAGTACAGGATTTCTAAAAACATACTTTATTTTATACAGGAAAAGCAGAGGGAGAGGACAAAGAATTTAGGTGTAACTCAAAGAGCTGTCAAATCAAATTAACACAGAGAGTTTGCAGACATCTAAGCATAGATTCTTCTCTGGTTCCAGCCTCCTGTGAGATGGATCCATCTGACTAATGAAGTGTTAGTACTTATGGCAACAAGAGACCCTTGTGGTTGGTGGGGAGATAATCACAAGAATTAATAGAGATTAGGTCACAATTTTATCCCAAAGTAGATTTTTACATTTGATGAAATCATATAAAATTCTTTTAACTACTTTGATTAAATCTCCACTGCATATAGTAAGTGCTCTAGTAAGTACCTGAAACATAAATACTTGTATGACAGATGTCATGGGTTGAATAAAAAAATCTACCTTAAAAAATGAAGGAAGGGGGGATTTTGAATGGTTCATGAAGACACCTTTCCTCTTTTCCTTCCAGCATCACTCCCCTTAAAACCCACATGTATTTAGTGGATGTGAGATAGGGAGAAATGCTAAACTCTCTGCTCCCTCAGGCAGTCTGCTGCCTTACATGATTGTAAAGTAGCCTGCTACCTTACATCACTGCATGCAAAAAAACTTTGTTTTTAAAGCTTTGAGAAGAAGAGCTTTAAAACAGTAAAAATGTTTTCACATTGACATTCCCTTCAACTACAAATATAGGAGCCTGAAAGTACATCATAGATTCATTTAAGGACCATAGTTTAGGACCCTAGATCTCTTTTACACTCAATGAAGTTCTAATTTACATATATAAAGGCAGAGTAGTACAAGTCATGAAAAAAACCTATCCCATGAATTGACAGTAGTAGCAGTTGATGAGGTGAAATGCAAGAAATATGTTGATGTTATTGATTATCCATTTACCTGTGTGAAGTTATCTACTATTTAGAGAAGTCTTCATTTCACAATTCAGTACAAACTTTGTCCCTTTCTTATTAAACACTGTAATATGGTCTGATCTGGCATGAGGGAAAAAAAAAAATAAATACAAGCAAATCTATCTATAAAGCCAAACAAGTCAAAGTCCTGGCAATAATGGGACATGTTACTCCTTTGCCTGCTTTTGGTGCCCTGTGGGTGTCTGAGGACAGGCTGAATAGGATATAGATGGACACGAAAATTTACCTCTTGTGATGAATTGTGGAATGGGGATGTGGAATCTAGTAGACATTACAGAAAGAACAGGCTCCCTGCTTTGTCATATACACTAGGTCTTCTTAACATCAAAAAGTCTTTAATCTAATGTCATTGACTTAGTCTGGTTCCCGTTTACTCTGTCTTACACAACTTCTTTCTTTCTCTTTTCTGTAGCATTTTCCATTTTTCGCCTCATACACAACTAAAATACTGGAACAAATCAGACTTGACTCCCTTCTTATTTACTCCTAGGTCCAGGCTTACAGCCGTGACTGATGTCCCAAGCCTTTTAAAACCAACCAAAACCACTATTCTGCTGAATAAAAAAGAAAACTGTGTAGTACAGCATGGGCAGGATGGCCCCTTTTATCTCCTTGCTTCACCTTTAATCTAATTTTTTTTACCAAAAGCAACTGCCTCTGAAGTGACTGTCAACTACACTTTTATATTACCTTTTTATCAAGATACTTAGTGAACGGACTTCAGCCTAAGTAGACCTGTCAGGAGTGTTCAAGGGCAGAGTTGATTTCTTGGTTATATCTCAAGCAGTGTCCTGAAATGTATTACACCAGCCAGAAGACTCAGTGGGAGCCACTGAGTCCACACTATAAACTATGAGATAAAACAGGACACCTTCTCCCATCTGCAGCATGGACTTGACAGTAGAGCAGAAACAGAGCAGGTTTCAACAAAAAAAAAAAGGTGACTTGCTCATGAAAACCCTGCAAGTTTAAGTTTTGATTTTTGCCTCATGATGGCTGAAGGTAGGTTAAAGCCACATTTCCCTTGAAACTGCATATCATTCAGGCTTCAGAGTATTAAAAAAACCCAAATCAACCAACCAACCAAAACAAAACAAACTAACCCAAAAAAAAAACCCAATCAATCTATGCATTACTGAATTTCTTTCTACTCCTACTCATAGTCCAATGATTACTGGAAGCTCAACATTTCTGCAAACACTGTCTGGCATCATTACAGAAGCAGAGCCTATGGGGGCTGAACTTCTGCTGACATTACCAGGTTCACTGCAGAAGTTAAACAAGAAATACTGTGGAACATGAAATGCTTCTGTTAGCAGTAATAAAGAACTATATATTTCCATTTTGCAATGGGAAAAAAAACCCAGCACAAAACAAACTGCAGCATGCTACCAATTTAAGCATAAGAAATAAAAATGGTTGAATTATCTAAAGAAGTTCATGCGTGGTGCAGCAGGTAAGTCTTCTCTGACTCCATCACCTTCCCAGGTGCCCTGGCATAACAGGTACATGGCTCTGCAAGAGAAACCAAATTCTAGGGAGGATGAGGGCTCATCTAACCTGGAGGTATCTTCAAGGTTAAGTTGGCCTATGTCCTGCTTCAAAACTGACTCCATCAAGAAAAAAGAGATGGGTCATTGTCATAGGAGAGTCACTTCTGAAAGGAACGGAAGGCCAACGTGCTGGGTGGCCCCTTCAGAAAGGGCTTTTCTTTCAGAAAGAATCAAAATTCTCCTAGTCACTTGCTGTTGTTCTAGTGGGGGACTTTAACCTCCCAGACATCTGCTGGGAATGCAACACAGCAGAGAGGGAACATTGCAAGAGGTTCTTGGAATGGTGGAAGATAACTTCCTCACACAGCTGATAAGTGAGCCAAGCAGGGAGGGTGCCCTTCTGGACCTGCTTTTGGTGAACAGGGAAGATCTTGTGGGGGAAGTAAAAGTTAGAGGCCGTCTTGGCCACAGTGATCATGAGGTGATTGAGTTTTTGAACCTTGGCAAAACAAGCCACCTTAGACTTCTGGAAGGCAAACTTTGACCTGCTCAGAGGACTGATTGACAAAGTTCGTTGGGAGGCTGCCTTGAGGGATAAAAGAGTCCAGGAAGGCTGAACATACTTCAAGAAGGAACTATCAAAGGCCCAGGAACTGCTGTCCCCGTGTGCTGAAAGATGAGCCTTCAGGGAAGAAGACTGGTCTGGCTGCATAGAAAGATTTTGCTGGAGCTCAGGATGAAAAGGAGGTGGGGCAGAATGAGTAATCCAAGAGGAAATGGTCAGTGACTGCTACACCACCTAAATATCCATAAGTCTATGGGGCAGGATGGGTTTTACCCAAGAGTACTGAAAGAGTTGGCGGATGCACTCACCAAGCCTCTTTCCGTTATTTACCAGCACTCCTGGCTATCTGGAGAGGTCCCAGTGGACTGGAGGGTAGCAAATGTGGTACCCATCCACAAGAAATGCTGAAAAGAAGGTTCAGGGAACTGTAGACCTGTCAGTCTGTCCTCGGTTCCTGGGAAGGTTATGAGGCAGGTGATCTTGAGTGCTGTTACACACCATATACAGAACAACTGGGTGATCATGTCCAGTCAGCCTGGGTTTATGAAAGGAAGGTCCTGATCTTTTTCTATGACAAGATGACCTGCCTGGTGATTGAGGGAAAGGCTGTGGATGTTGTCTACTTGGACTTCCATAAAGCCTTTGACAGACATTGGAACAGGCTGCTCAGGGAGGTGGTTGAGTCACCATCCCTGGATGTGTTTAAAAGTCGTCTAGATGTGGCACTTGGAAACATGGCTTAGTGCTGGACTTCATAGAGTAGGGTTGATGTTTGGACTCAATGATTGTAAAGTTCTTTTCCAAACTAAGTCATTCTATAATTCTATCTATAGATAAAATATATGTTGAATGTATATTACATATATGTATTATAGTTGATGATACTTCCCTAAATACTCTCCCAGAGTAGGTATATGATTTATACGTGATTTAGGAGCTTCTTCAGTCCCTCTAATCTCTTTAAAAAAGCATAACCTCAGACTCTAAGGCTGCAGATGAAATGTGTAACCAAAATATATAGAATTATATAATCATAGAATGCCAGGCTGGAAGGGACCTCAAGGATCATTTGGTCCAACCTTTCTAGGAACTATTATAGTTTATATGAGGTGACTCAGCACCCTGTCAAGCTGAGACTTAAAACTGTCCGATGTAGAGGAAACCACAACTTCCCCTGGGACACTATTCCAATGTTTGACTGTCCTCATGGTCAAAAATTTACCTCTTGTGTCCAATCAGAATCTCCCCAGGATCAATTTGTGCCCATTACCCCTTGTCTTTTCCATGTGACTCCTTGCAAATAGGAAGGCTCCATCTTCTTGGTAGCCACCATTTAAGTACTGGAACATGGTTATATGGTCTCTCTAAAGCCTTCTCAAGGCTGAACAAACCCAGTTCTCTCAGTCTCTCCTGAGGCAGGTCCTCCAGTCCTCTGAACATCCTTGTGGCCCTTCTCTGGACCCTCTCCAGCCTGTCCCAACCTCTTTGTAGAGCAGGGACCAAAACTGGACACAATACTCCAGGTGTGGTCTGAGAAGTACCAAGTAGAGAGGGATGATGACTTCTTGATCTCTGCTGGAGATGCCCTTGTTGATTCAGCCCAGCAACTTGGTGGATTTCTTTTGTCTTAATATTATGTAAGCATGTCAAGTAGCTTCGTGAATGATCATAGTTTTATTTCAAGACTTTGAAAATAGAATAGTTTATAGTCACACCTGCTTGAAGTTAGACATTTAGTCTAATCTACTCATCTCAGCCCTGTGTCAGGAATCAAAAGACTGGTGTCTCCAGAGACTGATATCCTAAAATGGGATGGATAACCTTCTGGAAGTGCTCATTTATCTCTTCATTGATAGTAGTAAGATCCTAAATGATAGTCCAGACTCCTATCTTTTAGACGGTTAAGGTTAGATATGATTAATCGCTCACCTTGTGCCTAAGAAAAACAGTTTCATACACTCTACATTTTATCTCATCAAATCTAATTTAATGTTATCTAATTTAATCTTTTTGTGTTCGCACTGTTTCAGATCTAGCTACCAGGTAAATTGCTAATTTCTTATTTATTTAGAAAGACACTACTTTCAAACACATACATACAAACGCACTCACAAAACAAATTGTATTTATTTTTACATGAAAAGTGCCCAGAACTTAATTTTTGAAGAGAAAAGAAAATATTGATGTAAGTATACTCACACTGTAATAAACATAATCCTCATAAAGCAACATGGTTTTAAAGTTCTTGCCTCTCCCTTCTCTAGTAATTCTACATGTTTTCAATTCTTTCTAATTTCCCAGTACCTGAAAGTAGGAAGATGAGTTTTGTCACCAGAATATGAAATAAAATGTACAATGTTCTTTGTCACTAATAAGAATTTCCTAAAGTCTTAGATCTACCCTTTCAACACAGCTGAACAGAAACTCACCAAACTATGGTGGATCTATTCAGAACTAAAAGTCATCTATTCAGGAAATTAATGTTTGTTCCTACATGTACCCTGACACAACAGAGGTCAATGAATGTTTGATCTAATAACCAGTCATATCAAAAGTGGTTTAGATTAGCCCTTCTAGATATCAAGCAAGAACTACCCTCTATTATCTTGTCCTTTTAGAGATTCTCTAATAAAGTTATTTGTTGTTTGTTCAGGAGGTTTTTTGTTTGTTTGTTTGTTTGTTTGTTTTTTAAAAGGAATTAAGACATTTTGTTAATTTGAGAATGAGCTTGGCTTTCTGAATTCTACCTGTTTCTATGCAAATGTAGAACAAATTCTGATTATCTCATCTACACTGGCAACATGTCTTGGGAGAACCAATTCTAGTGTATATACAAGGCATTTTCTCTCTGACTTTGCCTGAGAGTTTTTTGCCCTGAAGGAGTAAAAGAGAAGGATTTCCTTGGAGGATATTTTCCCTTATTCTTAAATTTGCATTTATATACATGATATTCATTCATACTTATAGTCAATTATTCTAAAATATCATTGACTTCTGTCATTATCAGGAATGCAGTGGAACACCCATTCTGTGTTACATGTATGTGGAAAGGATAACCTGCAGTACGCTTCAGTTCTTTGCCCTCTGCTCAGAGTACACCTTGTCTACCACCCAGGACATGTGCCTCTGTAATTTTTGCTTCAATTCCAGTAAGACTGGTATGGCTGGTACCTAATATCAGGAGGTAGGGCTGAAGTCAGGATGTGGACATGTCACACTTTATTTGGGACTGCCCAATGTTCCTCAGCATGGGTGTAACAGAGATGCTCTAAACTTTTTATCATCTTGGTGGCCCTTCTCTGGACCCTCTCCAACAGGTCTATATCTTTCCTGTGCTGAGGGCCCCAGAGCTGTACACAGCACTCCAGGTGAGGTCTCACCAGAGCAGAGCAGAGGGGCAGAATCCCCTCCCTGGCCCTGCTGGCCACACTTCTTTTGCTGCAGCCCAGGACACAACTGGCTCTCTGGGCTGCAGCACACACTAGCGGCTCATGTTGAGCTTCTCATCAACTACCACCCCAAGTCCTTCTCCTCAGGACTGCTCTCCAGCCGTTCTTCCTCCAGCCTGTATTTGTGCCTGGGGTTGTGCTGACCCAGGTGCAGGACCTTGCACTTGGCCTTGCTGAACTTCATGAGGTTGGCACTGGCCCACCTCTCCAGCCTGTCAAGGTCCCTCTGGATGGCATCCCTTCCCTCTTGGGTGTCAACCACACCACACAGCTTGGTATCATCAGCAGACTTGTTGAGGATACACTCAATCTCACTGTCCATGTCTCCAACAAAGATGTTAAACAGCACTGGTCCCAGTACTGACCCCTGAGGGACACCACTCATCACTTGTCTCCACTTAGACACTGAACCATTGACCACAACTCTCTAGGTGTAATTACTTATCCACCATGTAGTACACCTGCCAAATCCATATAATGTAATTTTGGAGGGCAGGGTGTCGTATGGGACAGTGTCCAAGGCCCTGCACAAATTCAAGTAGATGACGTCAGTTGCTCTGCCACCACCCATCATGCCTGTAGCCTTGTTGTAGAAGGGCACCAAATTGGCTAGGCATGATTTGTACTTAATGAAGCCATGTTGGCTTCTTATTTTCCATGTGCCTTAGGAGATTTTCAGTTTGCCATGGGAAATGTAACTGTGACTCATCCAATCCCAGTAAAACAGCCCAAAGGTGTATGTGAGCTCACACCCCTGCACTCACTTTCACCTGTTAGAAAGGTGGTGGTGGCAGATCATAGCTCCATCTCCCACCTGTAACTTCCTCCTTTGCCTCATATACACAGAGATAAACTGAACATTAAGATTTTCTTCCACTTCAAACACGGAATCAAGAGCTGAGGAAATTCTCCTCTGGTTCAAATGGGAATGAGTACATGTCTTACTTCTCTTTGATTCCACAAAGTTACAGGTGCAATCAAGCCAAGACCTCTTTTAAAAGAATGACAATAATAGTTAATAACAATTAAAATAGTCAGAATAAGTTTTTTTATCTGTCCTTAATATTAATATAAATGCAGGACTGTCACCTGGAAATAAATCATGCAGGATATTTTTCCCATGATGGAACATCACTCTTCATGCTGCTCACAGCTGACATATCTGCATCAGAAATGAGTTGTATTTTCTAACCAAGGATGATGCTGTATGCCTAATATGCAAAGTTGGCAGTGCTTACAGCAGCATACAAGCAAGGAGCTGCTCATTTGTTTTAGTGCCCTAGACTATACATTAGGAGTCTTGGAGTCATGCCAAACTACCTAGCAATAATTGTAGCAGTCATCTGTGAATAGTGATATCTGGCAGCATATTAGTAGTTCATTTAATTTACTGTCTTCCCACCTTATTAGCAGTACGTCACAAGGCTGGAAAACTTTCTAAGCTCATATTTCAAAAGCAGAATCCTTAAAGCTGCACCTTAAACCTAGAAATTTGGCTTATGTCATTTTCTCCAGTCATGTAAATATAAACTCCAGACCTTGTGTTACAGAGCTCTCATTCATGAAATGACAGCTCTGCCTCAGTGGCTAAGCTGGATGTTAAAGTGATTCACTGCAATCAGCCTCAAAGGTTTCCAAGACAGACCCCATGGTAACTTAGAAAGCCACAGGGCAGTTTGACAGGCTGCTTTATTTTGTTTTGTTTGGAAATAATGCTCAGAAATCACAGTGAGCACTGATGGCAAGGAGGGAACTTCAGCCTTTGTTTCAGGTTGCTTTGTTTGCTTGTGCCCACAACCACAAAGCAACATATACCAGGGACATCAGGCACACATACAAAAGCTCACATGGGCTCATAAACACAGCAGGAAGGGTAAGATTTGCTCTATACAATGTCACATATTGTAGTCTTTCCATTACTCTTCCAGTATTTGAAATACTAAAACTGGAGAGTTAGTGCCCTCAGCCCTGTTCTTTGACTGTTCTGTCTATAACTTAAGTATTTACATGTATCTCTAGGAAACTAAAACTAAGATTTCTGTAGTTCAGAGACATTTTCCTCCTAAGCTCTGTGTTCAAAGATTTAGCTCAATCACAAACAGATTCATCTTGTGAATTGCATTATAAATATTGAGTCAGCCCATTGATTACCTTTTATGTGTGGTATGGCTCACTGCCAAGATAAAAGTTGGAGGTACTTTAGGGAAGAGCACACATTTTTCTCTGCTAGGCATAAATATCACCAGCTGCTGTTCTTAAAATGATACAGTCTCCCATCCCGAGTTGAAACTGCAAACATTTCACTACATCTTGCAAAAGGATAATAAAGAGAGTAACTTACATTCTTTCATGTTGAAAGAATAATAAATCCATTGTGCCAACAATTTCAAAGCAACAAGTCACATTATGTACAACTGGAGACATAGGAGGAACAGATTATTTTGAATATAGAGAAACAGAGTCATTTTTGTTGGAAAAAACCCTTAAGATCATCAAGTCCAAAAATTAGGACAGTACACTGCCAAGTTCACCACTAAACCATGTCTCAAAGTACCACATCTATGCATCTTTTAAAAAACCTCCAGAAATGTTGACTCTACCCCCTCCGTGGGCACCAGTTGTGAGGGACCAGCCCTCAGGACCAGCACTTGTGGGAAGTGGGGTCAAAACCCCATTGTAATTCTTAAACAAAGTTTCGTTTGCATCCCAAAAGGCCTGCCTGAGAGGATGGAGACAATGCTGCTGGCTGCATATGGCCTAAGGCCTGCATGTACAATGATTGAGAGAACTAGAGGGGTGAAGAGGGCAGGTCCACTCCAGCTGCTCAGGCTTATGACTCAAACACACTTGCTCATCCTTATTTCTCCATCTCATGATTGCAGGGAGAATGTTTGAACAGCAAATGTTTTCCACATACAAAAAATTTGGTGATGCAAAACATCAGGTCAGCAAAAGTTTACTTTCTGAATGACAGCCAAGGATTTTCATTTGGCCAATCAAAACTCTGCTTCAAAATACTACCTGAGATGCCATTCACACATTCTGTCAAAACTTCTTCTTTCCTGTTTAAGACACTGAGGAGTGTATGTCCAAAAACTTAGACAATTTGTGCAACTAATGACAGTTCATAGCTTCCTCTGCCAGCCTTCCCCTACATCACAGGCAGTCATCCCCATGAATGGCACACAGATCACACAGATGGGACAGGATCTGTAATGGTTATTTTTTCTGAAAATGCTAATATTTATTCTCACAAGGAAAACAATTTGTGTTTGGAGGTACAGGTACTCTGAAATAATAGCTGTTGTATTTTTCCCAATAGAGATTGCTCTGCAGCTTTTTAAGAAGTCAAACAAGGGAAAAACATGAAGAAAACATGCTGCAGATTTTTCATACAAAATAAAAGCAAATCTTATCCATGTTACTGATTACTATGAACATCCAAACCATAAACATGTCTCATGAGTGAGAGAGCAGATAAATTGGCTGCATGCTACTGATCATATCCAGTATAAGCCTTCTAGCTTTCATCTAGTCCCATCTAATTAAATTATGTCTTCCTCCCATGTGGATTTGTTTACAAGTTGCTAGCTCCCCTTGCTAATCCAGGAAAGAATGAAAAGATATAGCTGCTATTAGTACTTACTTTTAGTGGAAAATTGCTCCTGAAGAAATAAGGAATTATAATTTTAGAGAGAAGCATCTTTTTCGAGCATCTGAGGTTCCAGCTTGAATCTGAAGTTTGCCAGATAACAGACTAGTTCTTTGTCCAATGAGCTAAATAAAGAAGCTCCACTTCTGGCCCTGAGCTTGACTGATGCAGCACAACTGATAACCTTAAAGGTCAATTCTGTTTCTCCCCAGAGTGACAGTGCTCCTACTGTGAGGGTTCAAGCTCTCCTATAAACTCTGCCCAGCAGAGCAGTGTGTCTTAGCACAGGCCATGACCATCCCAGAAGCCATGCTGCCAAATAATATAGATTATCAAAAACAATATTAAGCCCATGTTCTAGTGTTTCTATCTCACAAATAAAGATGTATGGTCCATGTGATACACAGAACATAATTTACTCTCTCACTCTCACATGATTCTAAAACATGTAGTACTTCTTGTCTCCCAGCCCTTTCCTGCCTTCTTTGCCTGTGACAATAACCAACTCATCACCAAGAGATGAAAGAAACTTTTATTCAGCTAGAACTCTTTGATGTTGGTAATAACAAAAAAAAATGCATCTTTCCCAAGACCATCACTTGGGAAAAAGATCATGTACCATCAGGTTTCCTATGGAAAACTCAACACTGTCTAAATGCTTTAAATTTATATTGTCACATATCTGTTTGTACACATTTCCAGTTCATGAAGCTTATTTCTGCTTAAGAATGGAATAGCCAAATGAATTGCCAGGTAGATATAGAACCTAGTATATTTAATTGTACACACAAAGATCATTTCTCAGAGTCAAAAGTGGCATCTTCCTTCTGACAAGAACATCACAAGCCCTTTGTGTTTTTTTTATTTTTGTGCATTTTTAAAAAAAATTTTTTTAATTATTACCATAATGACAACAACAACAAAAATAAATAATGAGGAAGTCCACCTGTATTCTCTAATTTCCCAGTGGGATCTGTGCATGGCGATCAGAAAACCAAGAAAAACTTGCCAGAGGAGCAACACAACACTTGGGAGGTAATGAGCAGCACAGAGATGAGCCAGGCATGCAGATGTGTGCAGGTCCAGGAAAACAGGAGGGTAGTACAGGGAGGAACCTGCCCTCTGTTCTATCACACTCGTGTGCCACAGAGCTGCTTTCAATAACAGATGCTATAACCTTCCAGGAGCATGTAGTTGTGCTTGAGGGAGAGCTGTGAGGCAGCAGGAGTACTGGATTTCTGTTCACACCTTTTCAAGCCTTTTTTTTTCCCAAATCAAGACAGTCACAGCCTGAGGTTTGCCCTAGAGCTAGATCTAGTTTTGTGCAGCTGCAATTTTAATGGTCATGTGGTTGCCTTGGCATTCAAATATCTGATATCCCTTCCTGTCAATCAAGGAATGGTTTTACTTCCAAAAAGGCATCTGTATATTGACTTCTCTTGGCACAACTTCAGTAGTAAGAGCGGCAATAGGGCTGACACCTGACTGGGAGATGTGAGCTGGCAGAAGTTCCTTAGGCAAAGCTGGGCCAAATCCTTCTGTGACTGGCACAGGTTTTTTTAGTCAGCGGTGTTTACCTGCATCCATACCAGGAATACTTTGCCAGTGCAACATATGAGTATTCTGGACTCAGGGAAGTAATAATACAGAGAAAACTTACAGCAATACAAGGGAGATTATTTACGTTTTAATTAAGGAGGTGCTATTTTCTAGTACAAGGAGGAAAGAAAAAAGATAAAGAGGTCTTCCTTGGTGCTTCTCACTATTACTGGTAGAAATGAAGACTTGCTATATAAAAACCTATTTCTCTTTGAGGAAAGAAGGCAGAACATGAGAAGTCTGGGGAAGTCTGATGTTATTGCCCCAGTATAAGCCTGTGTAGCTGCCAAACCTTTCTATATTGATGTGTATGCCATGGAGTAGCTGGGCTTCAAGCCTATGACCCATGACAGCCAAGAGATTGAACCCTCAGAGACAGTGTAAATTCAGTGGGCTAATTAGCACCTGTGCAATCTCTTTCAAAGAGCAAAGGCAATTATCTACATTTCACAGCCTGTGGTTTAGGCTTGCAATTATTCTTATTCTTTGTGGGTCTATTTTTGCTTTATTATTTGTTTTTTTGTTTTATTTTTGTTTTGTTTCTACTTCTCTTTATAGAGAAAAAACTAAGCTGGACACTCTTTAAACCACCTCTATAAAGTTTGGACACAACAGTAAACATGCAACCATCACCCTTTACTGCAGGAAAACCACATTTTCAAGATCTGCCTGGTTTAGTTGTGCGATGGGTATCACATGTCTCTGAGAGGCTCCTGGGTCTTGCTGTGGGCCTTGGTGCCTCTGGCACATGAGAGGCCACAGATGAGAAGTTGCTGGGCATCACTAACCAATGCTTAGCTGTGGCTGCATGGCAAGGGGGCCTTGGAGGTCCAGGAGTGTCTACAGCTGCCTGGAGACACCCATGCTCTGAATGTAGGGCCAGGTTTCAGTGAGTAATGGAAACACACGCAGAACACGATTAAAAGAGGCAGAGGTCAGTAAGATCACTCTATACAATTTCTTCCTAAGATGAATGAATATTGGAGGCCTGAGGAAGGAATAATGAAAGCTGTTTTTTTTAGTGTACGTGTGTTTGTATTTTTTTATCTTTTTTTTTTTTTTTTTGTGGGGACAGTGGAGTTACTGTCCAGTTACCAAACCCTAAGTGCAGGCCTGTGGCAAAGAGTAAGACTAAATAATCCCTTCAGATCTTAAGACCCTATGAGTTTTGGAGGACAATGTTGTCTCATGCTCTTTGATCACCCAGCTCATTCATGGAGGTATTTGCCTTCCTGCCGGTGAGGGAGACTCCACAACCTCCCTGGGCAGTCTGTTCCAGTGCTCTGTCACTCTTACAGTAAAAAAATTTTTTCGGATATTCACCTTGAACCTCCTATGCTCCAATTTACACCCATTACCCCTTGTCCTATCACTGGTCATCACTGAGAAAAGCCTAACTCCATCTCCCTGACACTCACCCCTTACATATTTGTAAACATTGATGAGGTCACCCCTCAGTCTCCTTTTCTCCAAGCTAAAGAGACCCAGCTCCCTCAGCCTTTCCTCATAAGGGAGATGTTCCACTCCCCTAATCATCTTCGTAGCTCTGCGCTGGACTCTTTCGAGCAGTTCCCTGTCCTTTTTGAACTGAGGGGCCCAGAACTGGACACAATACTCCAGATGTGGCCTCACCAATGCAGAATAGAGGGGGAGGAGAACCTCTCTTGACCTACTAACCACACCCTTTCTAATGCACCCCAGGATGCCATTGGCCTTCTTGGCCACAAGGGCACATTGCTGGCTCATGGTCATCCTCCTGTCTACCAGGACCCCCAGGTCTCTTTCACCTACACTACTCTCCAGCAGGTCAGCCCCCAACCTATACTGGGACATGGTGTTGTTCTTCCCCAAATGCAAAACTCTACACTTCCCCTTGTTGAATTTCATCATGTTTCTCCCTGCCCAACTCTCCAGCCTATCTAAGTCACTCTGAATGGCAGCACAGCCTTCTGGTGTGTCAGCCACTCCTCCCAGCTTAGTGTCATCAGCAAACTTGCTGAGGGTACATTCTATACACTCATCCAAGTTGTTGATGAAGATGTTGAACAACACCAGTCCCAGTACCAACCCCTGAGGGACTCCACTAGTCACACACCTCCAACCAGATTCTGCCCCATTGACTACAACTCTCTGACTCCTTCCTTTCAACCAGTTCCTGATCCACCTCACTACCTGATCACCAAACCCATACCTGATCAACTTATCTACAAGGATGTTGTGGGAGACGGTGTCAAATGCTTTACTGAAATCAAGATAAACCACATCTACCGCTCTACCATCATCTATCCACCTAGTAATTTCCTCATAGAAGGCTATGAGGTTAGTCAAACATGATTTACCCTTGATAAAACCATGCTGACTGCTCTTGATGACCCCAAGGTCTCCTGAGATTTCAAATCATGAAGGCAGAGAGTTGCCTCGTGATCCTTAGCAGTATCATGCAATGAGAAAACAGAGGAAGAAGGTCTCAGTTTTCAGAGCAGAAGCACTTTGGACAGAAGTGTCTGCCTCTGAGAACCTGCAATTCTTGCAGAGGTTATTTGACCAACAATGAATACATAATATATACACACATTATTGTATCAAATATCAGGGTTCTCTGGTGAGTAGGATAGTATCTCTAATTTCCCATGGTTACCTGTGCTTCTAACCCAATAAAGTATTGTGCCTTGCTATTATTGGATTTCAAACCTGACCTGAAGTTTACTTTCATTAATATTGTATTAATTTGTCTGCACTGATAAAATAATAGATGAATGTTCCATCTCCATAATGGAAAAAGGCATATACTGGTCAAAAGGTGTCGAATATGATATTCCCAAAAATTTGGTATTTCCAGAGAGAGGGAATAAAGAAAAATTAAGAATTAGTTCTAAAGAATGTAAAATACAAGATCTGCTAAGCAGGATGCCCATGATAAAGTTATGAAAGTCCAAATGTCCTAGGCAGGAAGGCAGAGGTTTGAGCATCCATGATGTATGTGATTGCTCCAATAAGCCTCTACATTGAAAGTACCTCAGTGAATCATGGAGGACACAGCAAAGAGAACAAAACAAAACAACACAACACCAAAAAAAAAGAAGGTAGATAAACACTTCATTTGCTTTTCAACAGCTCTTCACAATTGTGTGTCCTTGAACATGGTCAGCATGGAGCAATGAGAAGGCAAATGCTGCCATCTGGTTCTGCTCAAGGCAGGAGGTTTGATCTGGAACATAACCCTGACAATTGCTGAAGTCTGCAGGAGCTTTTCCCACATCCTTCTCACTGGACTTGGGGTACCAGGACCCTCAGGTCTCTTTCACCTACACCTCTTTACACCTACATCTCGCTGAAATGTATAAAAAAGGAACATAGTCAACTTATGGCTCCTCTGTAATCTATAGAAAAAGAGATTGATGTTACCCACCTGAAATCTAAATGACCTCTGGAATATTCTCTATTTCTCCATTGATTTCCTATCTCTCTCCATTCATTTTAATGAGCGTAGCGCAGTTATATCCCCAAATTAGCTAGTTCAGTTGGGTGCCAAAAGTTATATGGCCCTTGTGCTTAACCTTGCTTGAAACAACATCCTTTACCTGAACACTTTTTAATTTTTTTTTCCCCTGAGAAACCACATCTTGTCCCTTTTTGAGCAAACATCTGTGCTTTCAAACACACTGTTTTCATAGAGAAAAAATGTAACAATCACAAATAATTTCATTTAAAAAAATATTTCACATTTACACCTGAAAATGTGTTTAATGTTGTAGAGATAATTAAAAAACCGGTCTGGTCAAGTAAATAAGCTTTCAACAGCTCTCAAGAAGCACTACAGTCTGAAACAGTCTATCCTATACTAGCTTTGTTTCCCTAATGAAAGCATTAAAATAATAAAACCAAATTCAGCTCTCATTCTAACAGAGATTGTGTACCTAAAATTCATTGGAAAAGCATTACTTTGTGCACGGAGTAAATTGCTAAATTGTTATGCTGAGGCAACTAATGCAATGAAGAATTGCTGGCCAGTTTATGGTAAAACTGGTTTTCCTTCTCTTTCTCAATTACTGCATGTTTTCACACTGCCTGCTCCAACCAGATTAAAATTACTTTAATGACTTGGATGAATGGCATCAGGAGTTAGCAGAGCTCACAAAGTCTCCAGTGAGGTTGTTGCTCTGCATTTTCCTTCCGTTTACAAAATTAGAAACGAGCTGCCTGTATGTCCTCAAAAGGATTGTTTCTTGTACACAGGGCTTCCCACAGAATATAAAAGCAAGACAATGCTTTTCAGTAACTGTTTCTTAAGTGATAAATTACGCAAATTTCTTTAGACTATGAATCACTGAATAATTTACCCAGAGGATAATGATATATGCCTCAATAAAAAACGTTTGGTATAATTACAATTTTATTCACAAGCCACTTAGATAATGCTCAGTGAAAGCATTTTGGTGGATTTTTTTTCCCATTTACTTTGATTTTCCCTGCTTTATCAATTCTGAACTTTGCTGCCTACTATTATAACTTCAAAGCTCATGTGAAAAATCTGATTGTGATTTCCTGAAATCCTCTGTAGCATAATAAGGATCAGGGAAAAAATGCTTTTTCTCAGATCTTGATTTTGATCTTATTCTTTTCTTAGACAAGCTTGTAAAATCTCCCTCCCCAGCTTTCCTGTAGCACCTTCATGTACTGGAAGGTGCTCTAAGGTCTCTCTGAACCCTTATTTTCTCCAGGCTGAACAGCCCCAACTCTCTTAGCCTGTCTCCATAGCAGAGCTGCTCCAGGCCTTTGATCATCTTAGTGGCCCTGCTCTGGACTCACTGCAGCAACTCCATGTCCTTCATGTATTGGGGGCTCCAGAACTGGACACAACACTGTAGGTGGGGTCTCATGAGAGCGGAGCAGAGGGGCACAATCACCTTCCCTGACCTGCTGGCCACACTTCTTTTGGTTCAGCCCAGGACACAGTTGGCTTTCTGGGCTGCAAGCACACTTTGCCAACTCATGTTGAGCTTCTCATCAACACCCCCAAGTCCTTCTTTTCAGGGCTGTTCTCAATCCAGTGTATGTCCATTTTTTTCAGTTAGCTCATTTCTAATTGTATCTAATCAGAGCTGACATCCTTCTGTGGTTCTTTCTGCTTGAGTCTAAATTTCAGCAAATAATTACTGACAAAGTTCTTCTGCATGTGTACACATCTGAGTGAAGACACACAAGGAATACTCAGACCCACCAGACAGTTAACAGGAAGTTTTATGTACATCAAGGATGAGACTATGTCGAGGACTAGGCCTTCTGGAAGACAAGTGTGTGCATCAGTTCTTATACCTCAAGTACCTAGATGCCTCAGACCTTAGCCACAGGCTGGATCTAAAGCTGGCTGCTGTCAGTGGAGACACTGGTGTTTGGTTTCATATGAGTTACAGCAGACATCTCTTGAAAACCTGTATCTGAATAAATTCAATACATTGAACATCTTCTATTCAATAAATAGAGACCTTCTGTGTGTGAAATACTTTAATTTCCTGTTTGAGAACACCTGTTTACTTTAGTGATCAAGCAGCAAAATAATTTCCTTTGACTGGTTTCTAAACCCAGAACAGACACTGGACTTGAATGTAACTCTGAACCAGTGATGATACCTCTTTGCCACTGAGGATGCTGGTTTGCTTTTTTTATCCTTTAATGTTTTTAAATTTCTGAGATGCTCACAGACACAGACCTACTCTAGAACAAATAAATATTAATATAATACAGATTAAAGCTACCAACAAAACATATTTGGAGTCAATGTTACTTGTTTTTTGAGTGATCACTGCAGTGACTCACAGTTAATCCCTGCAACACATGCATAGCCAACCTACATCTTTTATGGTTTTAAATCTTTATGCAGTGTCTCAGGACAGGTGTAATATAAGTGTGTTGATTCCATCTGAAAGCATCTTGTACTTTCTTGGTTTATGTCAGTTATTCTCAAGAATGGTTTGCAAAAATCCTCTCGTGAATAGAAGATGGAGGGCAATAAATATTTTCAAATATGATCAACATTTGCTATCAGAGGGGACACTCTAGGGAGAACTACAGAGGGACTGAGAGACAGAAAGGGGGAAAGAAATCTGATCTGTTTGAAACAGGCAAACACAACTTGCATTAGAAGACCCTGATGTACAACATTTAACACACTGTAAAATAATATTATTTGTATAAACCTTATCAGGCATTTCATCTTTCAAATTTTATTTCAGCATTGGTCTTGAAATATCCCTAAGGCAGTGTCTTACTTGGAAAATGTTATTTCAATTAGTTGAATATCATTCTTTACAGGGTTCAGGTCAAACGAGGGGCAAAACTAAATCCAAACCAAACAATATGTGTCTGCAATAAATTTCTGTTCCTGAATTATTCATACATAATGGCATAGGTGACTCTTCAAGCATTTTGAATTAACTAGAATTGATTTCTCACTTTTTTATGCCTAGTTGTACAAGCTTTTTTGTACTTTTACTTCTCCTTAACAAATAAAGTATTGATTCAAATTCACTGAACATGTTTTATTTAAACTTGCCCTTTGTCAGCAACTTAGTCTTCTACCCAGAATTCTCCACTTTGACTTTCCATTGTCTCTTGATCAGGAAGGTGAAATATACTAGGTTGCTCCTTGGTGTGACATAACATAAAATACATTCCAGACTTGCTGGGAACAGTTACAACACAAAGCACACACCAAGCACTTTAAATCACTTAGTGCTCCTTTTCTTGACTAGGCTCTCAGATTTCTCCCTGGGATATTCAGCAGTCTCAAGGACAGACAGACAGACATACAAATTACAACATTTTTTTTTCCATTTTTTTTTCCTTGGCTACTTTGTTCTTTTTTCAATCTAAAATGAACATTACCTGCTGAATTCAGATGCTCTTT
>NW_009951949.1:402790-436090 GCF_000747805.2 Chaetura pelagica | reverse complement strand
TCTTTCCCTCCCAAACAGGAGAGAGGGAGAAAACAGCATGAAAAATTTCATGGGTTAAGGAAGAGGTATGGAGATTATTTCCCAGTTACAGTTATGGGCAAATAGATCCTAGTATGTATTTTTCTGGCAGTTAAAATACAGTTGGATGGTGAAAAAGCTATTAAAGCACCACCTTCCCTCTCACTTCCTTCTTTTCAGACCCACCCTCACCCCTTCCTTTCTGGCTCCTCTCTTCCCAGGGGAGAGGAAAGGCTGAGCAAGATGGGACACTTCAGCCCGGAGAAGGCTCAGGAGGGTCTCACCAATGTGTATAAATACCCGAAAGATGGTGCAAAGACAGAGGCAGGGTCTTTTCAGTGGTGCCTGTGACAGGACCAAAGGGAATGGGCACAAACTGGAACACAGAAGATTCCCTTGAACATTGGGGAACACTTTTTTACTGTGAGGGTGATCAAGCACTGGCACAGGTTGCTCTGAGAGTTTGTGGAGTCTTCCTGGTCAGGGACATTCAAAAGTCATTGTTCCACTAGACTGTAGGATTCAGACATACATAACCTTAATGAACATATGGTAAAATTTGCTTGAGACATTAATACGAGCTTTATTGTTTCCTGTGAAAATTGCAATATATTTACATTTGTGCTATCAGCTGTAGGACAAAAATCCAGCAAGTACCACTAAAGCTGCCAGAGGAAACCCTGAAAATTCATGCATTTTTAAGGGGAAGCATAGTCATTCTCTTTTTCACTAGGTAGGTTGAAATATATGTGACTTTAGAAGCTGCCATATCTTGCTGCTTCCTAAAGTGAGTAATCCTAAAGTAACAACCTCACAAAGATTTTTTTTTCATAATCTCACAAATTCCATTTTAAAACGACATTGGCTTGAAGTCCTTTTACACCTTGTGGAAAGCTATTTAAGATACCACTTATATTGCCAGAATCCTTCTTCTTTTTTCCCTCCTTAATGCTTAGCCTTCTTAAGTATGATCCAATCCCCACCTAATTTTTGTTTAGCTAAGCTAAAGACACTTTTCTAAGGCTCCCTTTCTGTAATGCTTTTTTGTATTCTTTGGATCTCCCTACTAGCCTTTTACTGAACTTGCTCCTGTCAGAAAATATCACTCTTGAATGCAGCTGAACAGAACAACAGACAATTCCTTTGGGCTCTTCCTGATGCTTTCTGCTATCTCCTTAATAATATGAACCTGGAGTACCCAACCTAATTCTTTGAAAGACATTACATTAATTTTTCTTGGCAAGTAACATCCATATCCCAAGGACGTGTTGCAATAAACTGAAAAGGTAAGTGCTGAGAAGGCTGCTCACTTTGCATTAGCCTACCTTTGTGTGTGTGGCTCTGGGAGGAAGATGTTCCTGAAAGCAGGCTGCTTTTCCTCCAAGGTGGTCCAGTCTGCATCACCTGATTGAAAGCCCCAGATCTTCACTATAAGACCAGATGGGAAGTATAAGGCTTGAGCCCGTGTCACCATGAGGACAAAGACACATGGTGCTACAACAGAGTTGGCCAGGGCAGCTCTCCTCTGTAAGTCCTTGGCCTTTCTCTTGCAAAGGCAAATCCTGACTAGAACTTGTGTGTATAGTGATCTCCCTGTCATTTTTCCTCATAAAGACAGAAAAGGATTTTTGTTTGTTTTAATTTGTTTGTTTGTCAAATCACGTGGTGATTTTTGGGAGGAAAATCATCCTGGAGCAGAAAACCTCAGGTCATAGTAAATGATGTGTTTGAAGCAGACATTGCTGAGACTGATCAGATACATAATTATTTGCTTCAGGATGATAGTGCTGATATTAAAAACTTGTTCCGCAGCTACTCAATACTGAAGACTTGTTTTTCTTTGTATGTTCATTCATAGACAAGAAAGGAGGGAAAGACAAAAGTTCTGTGGGTGATTAAGGAACTCAGTACAGAGACTGATGAGGTTGGTAAGTTGCACAATGGAATGCTGAGAGCTAGAGAGAGCAAGCACAGAACTGGTACTTACTCTTCTCCTTTCTACTGTATTCTCTGCTATTTTGATATTACTGAAGTACAAAGGAAGTGTTTCTAGAACTTAACAACAGTGTACTGAGAAAACACAATAGAAAACAAATAGTGGGCAATCACATAAAGTGGCAAAGTAGGTTGAACCAGCTTAAAATCCACTCTGTACAATGAAGTTGCACAGATTCCAGCAATTAAATTGGCTTCCTATGAATATTTCTTCCTTGCTAATAGGCTTTCCCCCATATCCACCTGATGAAAATTGTTCTCTGTTAGACAGTGTAACTGCATTCTTCTCACAAGTCCTAACCAACAAATTTGACTCCATGATGTGTTGAATTAATTTGACTTCAGAGTCAAATGAAAAGATTTTTTCCTGTTCCCTTCAATTTGGTCTGGATCAGTGTTTCAAAATAATAACATCTCCTAGTAAAGATTTAGTTCAGTTAATCAGTCTTTGTAATTATTTCTTGTTCTGTGCTTCAGTTCCTTGGATGTACAATGAAAGACTGATATTTACCACAGCTGGTTGGTAATTCATTTTTACCATAATTTTTTCTCCAGCAGAGAGGATCGATTTATCAGAAACTACACTTCTGAAAGCAAAAACATGCTTTGACTGATATCTTCAGTCAGATTTTGAAAAATGAAGTTCTGGAGACCACAATATGTTTCTAGGGGCCTTTTCCCCCTAATTTTTATGAACTTCATTGTTTGAATTTCTGATTAATTTATATTGTCATGCATACCAGATTGATAGCAAACCCTTTTAAATTTTCAAACTGAAATGTTTTGACTAATTCATCCATATTTCTTTCTTCCCAGGGCTTTGTTTGTTTGTTTTTTTAAAAAATATTTTGTACATACTGAACATATTTAACTTTTTTTTTTGTCAAATCATGATTAAAAGATCATTGCACTTCTTACTTCCAAAAGTTTTGGTGTGCTTAGAAAACCTATATTTTTTAAAATTCAGCTCCAACAGTTACCTTGCTGTTAAAGCTGCAACGGTGAGTTGACCTCAGCTGGCACTAGATACCCATCAAGCTGCTCTATCTCCCCTCCTTCATCAGCAGGACAGGGGGAGAAATATGATGGATCAAGGTAAGTACAGGAAGATCACTTACCAGTAGCAGACTTGATTCAGGGGAATTAATTTATTTCCAATTAAGCAGAGTAGGATAGGGAGAAATAGAAACTAAATTTAAAACATCTTCCTTCACCCTTCCCTTCTTCCCAGGTTCAGTTTCATGCCCTACTCTTCTACCTCTCCCCCCAAATAGTGCAGGGGAACGGGGCTTATAGTTTGCTCCTCATATTTTGTCTCTGCTGTTTCTTCCTCTGCACATTGTTCCCCTACTCTAGTGTGGGATCCCTCCCAGGGGATACATACCTTCACAAACTGCTGCAATGTGGGTCCTTCCTACAAGCTGCAGTTCTTTGAGAGTTGCTCCAGTGTGGGTCTTCATGTGATACAGTCCTTCAGGAGTGAACTGCTTCAGTGTGGCACAGTTCCTACCAGGAGCCTGCTCCTGCATGGCTGCAGCTTCCTTCAGGGCCCATGCACAGGGACTCCCCCATGGGGCACTGGCTATCTGCTCCACTGTGGTCCTGCTTGGGCTGTGGGGAGACAACCTATGTCACTGTGATCCTTACCACAGGCTTCAGGGGTATCTCTGCTCCAGTGCCAGGAGATTCTCCTTCTTCACTGACCATGGTGTCTGCAGGGTTGTTTCTCTCTCATTTTCTCACTCATCTTTCTCAGTTCCTGTTGTGTAATTTTTCCCCCTTTCTTGAACTTGTTATCACTTATTGGCTCAACTTTGGCCAGCAGTGAGTTCATCTGGAGCCAGCTGGAACTGACTTTGTTGGACATGGAAGCATCTTCTGGTGTCTTCTAACAGAAGCCACACTTGCAGCCCCCCTGCTACCAAAACCTTGCCATGGAAACATGATACAGCTGCTTTCAGATCCATAAATGAAGAAGTTTGTGAAAGAACTCTGCTTTTAACTGCATGCTGTGAAGAAAGTGTGCATTACACCAGATGCCTCCCACCACTTCCATCACATACAGCTGGGGATCAATGGTATACTCATTTACACCCTTGAAGAGTGTGTGTAAAACTGCAAATCACTCCTTGCTGTGATCTGTGACAGGGAACCTAGCAGCAGCTCAGAGTGGTTTGCATCCATACGAGCCATCTAACTCTCTGGACGAGATGGTCTTGCCCGGGTTCTTTATTGGGAGTGCTAACTTTAAATTATGCCCAGGAATTGTCTGGGAGTGCTGCCAAACCCTGCCAGGGACTGTTCCATGAGTGTAACAACACAGATGATTGAATTCCAGTGCTTGGAATTGCTCCTGGGCCCTGCTCAGTTCACCAGCTAACATGATGAGTTTCCTTGCAGTGCTGTCTCACCTTCCACCGCCTTTTGCTAACATGTTCTTATTGCCTTGGTGTGTGCAAGTGTTATTATTCGTGCTTTAGAGGTGGGAAACTAATAAATCACATATAAAAGTAATCTGACCTAACTTTAATTGGCAGGATTTCTTCCCACCAGAAGTCTCCCATATCTGAAATTATAGGACTTTATTGCCTTACAGAGGGGTTTGTCAGCTGGATGCAGATGGAACTTGGATGACTGATTCGGTGTAGGTGACTTCACTAGACAACACTGTAATGAACAGTGTGCTATTGGCTGCATTCACATGGCTTTTGGCATCTACTCATCATGTGGTGGAAACATCCAAGACACCACACAGTGGTTCAGTCAGTAGTATCACTGGAAAAAAAAAAAAAAAAATCACATCTGATCCTGGCAGCCATGGAAGGGATTCTGAAGATGTTCTCTTCTTTGTACCAGTACTGCACAGAGACAGGCCCAGTTAGGTGAGCCTGTCTAATCATTGCCTGACACAGAAAATGTGCAGTTCTCCATGTCTCCTGCCCCTCAACCCCACTCCTACTGCTGCTAATCCCAGGCATACACTCATAACTCTCTGTTAGCATCAGTTGTTAGCTGTTTGGCCCTTCTGTGGTTTATTTTAAATTGTTAAAATGGAAGGAAAATTACCCATCAAAACTAGAAAAAATGTTCTGTCAGATTTTTATCAGAAGCCAAGAAACCAGATTGATGCTTGAATCATCTCAAAGTGTAAGTTGAGTACACAGCAAGGAAGGGAAGAGGACAGAATGGTATGGGACTTCTCCTTTGAGCAGCAGAAACCAGTTTCATCATCTCATATCTCTCCTAACCACATTGCCTAACCTTGACTGATAATCAAAGCTGTCAGCACAATCACTTCACTGGTTATTGCAGGCAGTCAAAAACTCTCTTTGACTCTTTTTGTATTGTAGTTTGTACAATAATCACTTCAAGCATTTTATGACTGCTTTTCTAGAAAAGGCATGTTTCTAGTCACTTAACTCCTCCTCTTTAGGGCCATGTACATGGGAGGTGTTCGGGGCAGAGCTTCATCTGGCTTCCCTATTACACAAGTTCAGCTGCTATCTTGACATTACCTCCCTGCCAACATTTCTCACCTGCCTCACAGAGGTGTTATGCAATGTAATTAATTTTATTATTACTGTAATTACCATGAAACCAAGCTGACAAAGTGACACTGCTTCCCCAGGCTTTTCCCATATTTTTTTTCTGAACTCTCAGATTATTTTAGCAGTTCAAATTTTCTCCTGTGCAAGCTACCCATTATCAATACTTTTTTCTTATTCCTTTTGTTTCATTTGTTTCTTGTGGCTATAATGCATGCTGACATAGTCTACTGTATCATATTCCACAGCTGTCTTGAAAACAAGTTACTAAAAAAGTGCTGTTACCATTGAACCCTTCTCACATTTTAGGTAAAGAGGGAACAAAGAAACATTTGCTATTGCAACCTTCCTGTGAAACCTTGTTTTTGTTCCAGGTTCATATAGGATTTACATATTGCCATGGTGAGCATTTTGATACTTTAAAATGGCTTGTTTTCCACCAGGATACAAATTCATAGTCTCCAGTTGCACCGGTTCACTGTGCTAGAAATGAGTGTGAGTAAGTATTTCACACAGGAGTGGCAAAAGGCAGACAGCTGAGCCAGGCTGTGCCTGTTAGAATGAGCGTATTTAATTGTGTCTCTCAGAAACACAATCAGGAAAACAATTGAAGCTCAAATGTAGAGTGCTTCTGCAAAATTTCCCTTTGGACCTCTGAGTGTGCACGTATAGTAGTGTAGGGATTGGTGTATTCACCCATAAAACAGTGTAGTTTCCACCCTCAAGGATTGCAAGGGCTCAAATCTACCTTTCTCACTTCCCAAAAGAGTGCTGCAGATTGCAAGCTCTAACCCAGGTTCCTTCAATCAATCTGTTTATTTATTGGGAGATATCCCTTGGTTTATTTAGTTTGTCAAAGGCAAGAGGAAGGCAAAGGGGATTTTGGAGGGATACTGTTTACAACTGGATTAAAATGTGGGGAAACTCTACATGAAGTCAGCACAGAATCAATTCCAATGTTTCAGCAGGTATTTCTAAATGACGTATCCTCAGGAGCCATGCTAATGATATCTTCAGGTGCCTTGCAACAGGACTGTAGCATAGTGCTATTTTGAACCAAAATACAAACTAAGGATCAAATTGTGTTAATCATGTCTCCTGATGACTGGATCTATACTGGTGAATTAAGACAGGAATTGAATCAAGCACTGACATATGATCATCTATACACTTTAGTACTCAGCATTTCCTTGGCACAGTTTTGGCCAGTGCCATCAGACATTCTCTCAGACAATGCCCATCCACAATTTGGAGCACACCATGGGCCAGAGAAAGTTGCCAAAAGGCGGTGTGAACAGAATCACTCTGTTTTGGTGAAGCAGATAATTGTATGGTCATAATCTATATTTTCCCAACTCTTATACTAGTTCAAGATACAAACTCTTTTTTTGTTCACTAATACAGACATAAATAATGAAAAAATCAGCCTGCCTCGATATGTATTATAATGGCAATGCAAAATTCATGCAATGAAAGCTATTGCTGTGATCCAGAAAGGGCACATACAGTACATGGGAAATTTCTGCGATCAAAACCATGGACAATACTAGATTTGTCAGTATTAACTGGGAGAAAGGAACAGAGAGTAGTGAAGAACTCTTGGGCATCCAGGTGACCCACTTGTGGCATGTCTAACAAGACACCAACGTGAATTGCAGAATTTCACAAATAACAAAGCCAGTATTAATGATGGATGGTCCACCTTGTGTGTTACTAGACAGCAAAAGAAGAATTTGCAGGACACTGTAGTTTAAAAAAAAAAAAAAAAAAAAAAGAAAGAAGACACTAACTTTACCATATTTATGACCTAGGAGAACAAAACTGGGGTCAACTGATGTGAGTGGGCCTCTTCTTTCAGAAAGAAGAGCTCTGGAGGGGAAAAGAAATCCAAAACCCAAGGTGGAGCAAGTCATTTGAGCAAGGCTGGTTGGGGCTATCTGTCCAACCATGCCTGCATCTGCCTTACTGCTGGTGTCAGGGGAAGCTGGATACTTTCCCCGCTGCTGAGAAGGGAGGACCTATAGGGAAAAAAGGTCTACTTACCAGCAGAAATTCCTTTATTTCTCTGCTGTATATTCTTCATGAGATCTATGTTGGCCACTCTGGTTCATATTACAGTCAGACAAATGAAGAACTAAAGGAAAAGTGTAATGGCTTTAGGGTCCCTCAAAAGCCCTAGAAGAGACAAGTACCTCCTGAGGCAAAGAGATCTGTGGTGACCTGTGGTGCTACAGGGAGCCTAGGAAATTTTTCCAAGTTTAGTGCTTCAGCTCATGTCCAAAGCTAGGTATGACAAATGAAGGACTCTTGTCTCCATGCCTGTAGTGTTTTCACATGTGAAAGTAAATAGAACTTCAATAAAGAGTTCGTGGAATTTGAATACCACTTTTAGAGGAAAACGAAATAAATCTTATATTCCCTCTCATTTCTTTACATTTACTGTAAGTGTCAACTACTGAGCTGCTATTCCAACTATTGAGAGATTTATTTTTGCAGGTGCAAAAATAAATGTGCCAGGTAAGAGCCTTTCAGCACAGTCTACTATAGCTTCTTGTGACCATTTCCTTGCTAACATGTCCCTTTGATCTTTGTTTCATGTGCTTAAAATGTAGCTGCCAAATTACTTCAGTCTCCACAAGCCAATGCTATTCTTGAATTCACCTGTCCCACTTTTACTGAACTGGGTTAAATCAGCATCAAGGAACAGCTCAGCCAGTGGGTCAGAAGAGTAGGTCATCTTTCTGAGAGGAGCAGGGATGATGGGAACAGCAGTCTCTACAAATGGCATGATATGGGTAGAACAGGACATCAGCAAAGGGCCCAAAATATCCTGCCAGTGAATGTAACATGAACAAGATCAGTCCTGGCTTTTTAATAGATGCATCTATGTGACATTTTTGTATTCAGGAATCTTTTTTTTTTTCCTTTACACACATTTCAACAAAGATGAGAGTTATTGTGCTACAGGGATCTGTGCTGGTTTTTGGCTGAGATAATTTTCTTCATGGTAGCTGATATGGTGCTATGTCCTGGGTTCGTGCTGCAAGCAGTGCTGATAACACAGGGATACTTTCACCATTGCTGTGCAGAGCTTGCACAGCATCAAAGCCTTTTCTGCTCCTCACCCCACCAGCAAGTAGGCTGGGGCTGCGCAAGAAGTTGGGAGGAGACACAGCTGGGACAAATGACCTTAACAGACCCACAGGATATTCCATAACACACGGTGTCTTGTTCAGCATATAAACCTGGGGGAGGGGGGGTTGTTCAGAGTGATGATGTTTGTCTTCCCAAGGAACCATTACATGTGATGGAGCCCTGCTTTCTTGAAGATGGCTGAACACCTGCCTGATGATGGGAGGTAGTGAATGGATTCCTTATTTTGCTTTGCTTGCACATGCAGCTTTTGTTATTAACTGTGTTGTGGTTTAACTCCAGGCAACAACTAAGTACAACAGCTGCTACCTCACAGCCACAGGTAGTCCACCTCAGGAATGTTCTTAATCCATTCTCCCCCCAGCCTGTATTTGTAGATGAAGAAAGTCTTTCTTATCTCTTGACATGTAAGTTGTATGTTTTCAAGTGTTTGTTAGATATGAAACAACACTGCTCTGTAGCAGACAAGAATGGTTATCAATTGACCAAATTTCTGTGCTACTGCAAGACTGTGAAACAAATGCTTCTATACCTTAGCAGCATAATTTAGGACAAGCAAATATATTATCACAACTTAGTTTGAATTTATTCTGTGAAGGAAATACTTTTCAGGCCCAGTGTTCCTGACACAATCATGTATGTCTATACATAGACTGTTCAAACACAGGTGCTTTCTTTTCCACAAATTGGGACTGAAAGTAACTTCCCTGTTTTTAATCTGAAGACTCTAATTAATTGCAACAACCATAATCTACACAATGGCCCAGAATTCATCCTGCTAAAAGAAAGTCAAGAACTTAATTTGTTTCATTCCCTGTTGACCTGGACAAGGAGAAAGGCTACACAAAAGCAAAGAGCTTTCAATATTTGTGCAACTTGATTGAGTTTTCATATTTTTTTTCTCTTCAAAGGGTGAAGTTGTGGCATGCCAGTAGCTATGGTTTATCTATAGCCACAGTCAGTTTGGACTAAACATTCTAGACAATTTGATATGTGGATGCTGTTAATCTGAAAGAACTTTGTAATTCCAAAATAGGTTTAACCAAACTATTGAGAAATTCTCTTCTTTCTGAGTAAGAATATATATTGATACCATAATATGGAATGATCATTCAAATTTAAATGTATATATTTTAATTCAGATTATGCTGATGCAAAAATTTATCACAGTGAAAAGTGGAAAGAAACTTCTCTTTATGAGAGCTGAACTTTTAAAGAAATTCTAAGGAATATATCAGAACAAAAAACTACAGAAAATCCAAATCTATTGGGTTGTTAAATGAGAGCTTTTATTTAACCCAGCTTCAAACCAAACTGAAGTAGTACAACTAACAAGGAAGGGAGTTGTAAGAACACTGATTTTTATGAGGGAAGGGAAAAAGGTAACCCCTTTTAGCCACAAGATCAATAAGAAACTACTTCTTTTGTCCCTGCCTGTGCAGAGGGTTTGGAATTAGATGATTTCTAAGGTCCCTTCCAACTCAAACCATCCTATGATTCTGTAATTCTTCAGGGACTGAAAAAGAAAAAAAAAACAAGAGTAGCAGAGAGAGAATTAACCACATGCACAGGATGCGCCAGTGCTGCTTCTTCAAGGCTGTTCTCCCTGGGTGTAGGATTGACTCTGTCTTCCATCTTGTGTTTTATGAGTTCTGATAGGACTACTAGATCACAACCTTAGACAGCAACCAGACTAGGCTGGCTGCTTTACTAGTTCTTGCTGATAATATACAAGCCTTTCCTTCAACTGAGTGTGCGCTACTTGCCCTTGAAGCCATTAAAGGGTGAGAAGTCCTGGAGGTGCCAATATTTAGCTTGTCATAACACAGCCCTCTCACACTTCTGCAGTCACAGGGCATGTGTCTCTAACACAGACATTTATAAAGGCATACAGTTTCCACAGAGAAACTGGTGCCTTGATATTGATAGAATTAGTTTATCTAAACCAAGGGCCCCCAAAAGAGATGAGTTGCAGGAGAGGGAAAATTATTTATGTAGAAGGTAATGAATGATTTTTATTTTTTTTCCAAATAAGGACTCAGATTTCTGTAATGTAACTAGAATAATCAAGTTACTTCTAATAAACTTTGAGATGCTAAGTGATCTGGGGATACTCTTGTAGGGTTTTTTTTCCCCCAAGTCTACTGAAGGAACTAGTCTGAGTATTCTTTATAGTAAACACAAGTCTTTATAGACCAAAACAAATAATAAATTATATTACCAAAAAATGAGCAACTTTAAAATGTTTTATTTAAAATCTCTTTTGTTCCTTTAACCTTGCCAATGTGGGAAGGTTGCTATTAGCAATAAAGCATGTACTGCAATTATAAACTGATTATGTTTTGTCATTATGATAGAGAAGATGCAGCCTGAAAAATTTCCCCTAAGGACAGGGGTGTTTTTCTGAACATGGAAAATGTTCTATGCCAGCATTAGGTGTCAGAACTTTATTTCCAGCACTTCATGCTAACATGTTAAACTTCTACTGAAGGTTAGTTTCCTAAAGAGCACCTCAGAAGACAAATGTCAGAAAAGAGAATTTCTCAATTTGCAAATACACAGAAGCTGGTACTGCAGCATCTTCTCACTGTAGGATGAAGTGTGAGACTTCATAACCTTGTGGGTCAGCAAGGAATCTGCAGAAGAACACACAGTGTCTCAGGGATGCAGTTTTGCCTTGAGTGAACTGCTTCAAGAATTTCCCTCTACCACTAATTCCCTTGTGGTCTTAATTCACAAAGAAAGATAATGCAGTGCTCAAAACTTTATATTTGAACACCAGAGTTTAGTTCCTTGCTGGAGCTGAATCCATAAATATACTAGTGTGAAGGCTTCTGCAGTGTGGCTGTAGAGCTCAGATCTTTTTTTCAGAAATGAGGAGTAGTTTATTGCGGCACTTCTGAGCAAAATACATCAGCCTACAGAGAGAAGCAGTGTTAAGTTCCCTTGGTGTTTGAAGCCTGCATGTAGAAATATCCATAGAATGCAAATGTTATTTTGGGAAGGTTGCTCACTGTCTTAGGACATCATACCTTCACTTTGCAGACATTTGTGTCTGAGCTCTCTTTTATGGTCAATGGAAACAAATAAGCATTTTTAGTGTAGGAGTACTTTCATCTTAAAGGAGATACAGAATAAGAAACATAATTTGTAACCATTTCTCTCCATTTGTCATGTAAAGAGTTCTCTTGACCAACCCAGATGGAGAAAGCTTTCTTACAAGAGTCTACAATAAGTGAGATAAATCCCACAGTTAGTGAGTTCTTTTCCTATCTGCAAAATAGAATAACATTTTCCTGACAGGTACAGGCAAGATGAATATATATATTTTTTTACTTTTTGTTTTATTTTATTTTTTGTAACACTTAACTATTACCAGTATAGGGAAGCACACCCTGTATGTGCAAGAAAGAGAGGAAAAGATGGAATGAACCAGCTGCTGATCAGGTAATGACAGAAAATCAAGGTAAGGCATATAACAAAGGTGGACTTCTACTGCAGTGTCTGAGGTCAGGATCTAAGTCATGGTTTTCACATCCAGTCTGAGTTTTTAAGCAATCAGATCTGCTTGGTGAAGGTGTCAGCACAGATTTATTCTGCTCACAGCATAGTGGTGTTCCTGTCCTGAGGGCCTTGCCACTCATCTTTGTAACTTCACACCTAGTCTTTTAGTTATATTATCTGTTTGGTTTTTTTTCTTTTATTTTCAATTAACGTATATCTGTAACCACCATCTTTCCCCTGTGAAAAGAAGTAGAAATTTTAACTTAAATGGAACTTAAGTGCTCAAAATTTGGAAAGTTGAACATATACACACCCCCAAAGTCCTGAAACATAAAAAAAAAAATACAATCAGGTTTAAGGATTTTCTCAGTTTTATTTGGATACATGGTTTTACCAATACTACACACAAAATCTTTGGATGCCACCAAAGTGTAAATAAGAGCTGCTGTAAGATGAGTTAGAGAGCTGTAAAATACTGTGAACTACCAGTGCCCTACATGACCACAAATTTTAAAACAAAGCAACAAAAAACCCTTACCTAGAGTTGTAGTTCTTACTCAGAACTAATCTTCACTTCCTTTTGCTGTAGGCAAAAAGTGTTGCTTTTCCACCTGCTCCATGTAAATTCATAGGAGACTATACTGAGCTATTTATCCCTCTTTTTTTAAAGTAAGTGGATGCTGAGCAGAAGGCTGTAAATCTGGCAGAAGAATAAAGCTGCATCTCTTACGGCAACATCTGAGGAAAAAAATAATCTGATACATTTTGGTCTCTGAACTCATTAGCATGATCCTTGGAAAACTTTTCTGACCCATTTTGTACTTTGCACAAGACTGGCACAACTGTATCTCTCATTATATCACATCAAATGAGTCCCACTGACTTGAGTTAGGTACCAGCTTGTTAAGAAAAAGACAATAAAAGCAAAATTCTCCCAGCAGATCTGCATGACAGGTCTTGATTACTGATACCCTGTTGTCTCAAAATGTGTAGTCTTGTCTTTGACATGCAGCCAGAGAAACACGTGAAAAAATGAGTTTGCCAAATTGCATAAACAAATCTATTTTAAGAATACTTTATTTTTAGATATTTTATTAACAATGTGTAACATTCTAATAGAAAAAATTTTAATAACACAATTAATCACTATTTAATTACAGGGACCAAAAAATCACATATTCTTTGCCTTCCACTCAGTGTACAAGAGAGTGAGAAGTGATCAATATTTGGACAAATACATACAAACTCAGCTGGATGCTTGGAGACCAAGAAGGATCTACAGCTTATGTGGACTGACGATTAACCCTCATCTCACCATAAGGCAGTCCACAGAGAGGAAAAAAATATGATTCCACTGATAAACTGGCAAGTATTGTGGTGCCCTAAGAAGCATTTTCATGCAAATCATCAAATTCCTACTACTGTGCAGCAGTAACTCTGCTGTATAGACTGTCACATGCAACATTTTACTCAAAGGTGAGCAGTAATCTGGATTCACATCACCAGCTTTGCTGAAGATTTAGGCAGTATGGATAAGGTTTTATCATTCCCTTTCTCCTTTTGTTTCAGCCCCAGAAGGCAGATTTTGTCTTTTATTGCCACAAAGTAGCTGAGTGGTGCTTTCTGGCGTGAGATAGACGTGGGGAGGCTGGGGTGGGAGAAAGGTATTACAGCAGGGTAGAAAAGTCAAAGGTGTGTGTTTATTATTGTGAGGATGTCAGGCACTGTCTGTGGAGCATTTTCACTCCAGGTCATTGACAGCAAAAACTCTCATGCAGAGCAGCATGTGACAAATTGATTTTCTTTGCCACTTTCAGCTGACCTTTGAATACATGATAAGTCAAGTCCACAATAAAAGTTCCCTTATGCCCTTTAATTCTCTCTTTTTCCTTAATAAGCTGCCTCTGAAACATCTGCTCAGTATGGTCTTACTTTGGTTTCATTGATTCTTTAAGAAAAACACTACCCTGAGTAACTTCAAATATGATTTCTTAGTGTGAACCCTAATTTCTACAAGCATCTTATCTGTCTGGTTCCTTTCCTTAGTTAGAATTCCTTGAAGACTAATATATGTTTTGACATAATGAAGTCAAACCCATCCAAAATATTTTTTTTTTTTTTTTACTGAGTGTTTGTTTTGGTGTTGTGTGGTTTGGTTGTTTGTTTGGTTGGTTTTTTTAAGAGAAATACATTGGTGCACAGTATTTCACCATTCATAGGAGCTAATCATGCAGTTCAAGAAATGATACTTACATTAGATGAGCGATAGTTTTGGCTGATTTTATAATTTTCCTTCTGAGGTTTCAAAATGTACTTTGTATTTAACTTTTAAGTGTTTCTTTTTCTTCTAATACAGCAAGAAAATTGTCCTTTAGAATCATTAAACAATATTCTAAATTGAGAAATATGCAGCCTGAAAACCTGCAGCCCATGCAAAGTTTCCTTCCAAAGACATAACAGAGAGTCTATTAAGAGAGTTGATGTACATGGTCAAGGTCTGGCTCAGGATCAGCAATTGAACCAGTGACAATAATGCTCTTGATCCTCTCCCCTTCCCACCCAGGCAGGGAAGGAGAGAGATAATAAAGGGAGACAGACTTTCTGGATTGAAAACTAACCTTGACAGCTGTAATTAAATACTAATGATAGAAGAAAATATGTACTATACAAATATTATATTATATTTATTATATTTTATAATATTACATATATACACATATATATAAATACAAATGCAGTACAAAGTACAAATACAAATGTGTTCAGGAATGTGCAAAACCCTGTTGCTTTCCCCCACCTCCAGCAAATCCCTCAGCATCTCCTGAGCTGTGAGCAGCTCTGAAATGTCCCAGAGGGTCTGAGGGGAGAGTGATGAGAATTAGGGATGCACAGGCCTGGGGACCAGTGAGGATGGAGAGATGGAGTCCTGCCGGGATGCTGGACATGAATGGAAGAGAAGGGAAGAAGAAATAAGAAGGAGCTTGACTTCCATGATCCCTGACCTTACACCAGGCTTATATAGATACATGGAATGGAATACTTTGGTCAATTTTGCTGTCCATCTAGTCCACTTCTCCCTACAAGAGGGCTGCAGATACGATCCTTCTGCTCCTGAAGCATCTCAGGCCACAGAGAAAAGTGTCCTTGAAGTCTTGGCAGTAACATAAACATTCCAGTGTTATCAGTTCACTATTTGGAAAACTTTCTGCTAGTTAAAAGGGAGCTCAGTGAATTAAAAATAAAAAAATCAGTAAAAGGAAAATTGGCTTCATCCTGGCTCAAACCAGGACATACACTAAGAATTGTTCAGCAGCTCTTTTTTAAAAAAAAAGAAAATCAAATATTCAGAGTAGAGCACTGACATTTTGTTAAACCATCCAAAAGAAATGTTCAAATTTATTATTATTATTGTTTTTGTTGTTATTTTTATTATTATATAAATTTTCTGGACTAGATCTGTATTTTCCAGGTTTCCAGTGGAGGGAAGAAAGATGAAAAAAGAGACTATAGAAAATGTTACTTTATTTAAAAATAATAATAAGTTAAAGAAAGCACAAATGCACCTTTGATACTGAAATTCACTCAACAGTAATATGAGGTGGGAATAATAAAAAAAAAATAAATTAGAAATTATCATGTCTCTCAGTAGACTTAAATACATCATGAAACTAAATGAATAAATATTTGTACTCATTTTGGTGTTTGCTATTTGTTAATACCTGGGATCCCTATGCCAATATTTCCTATCTGAGGAATGATACCTGCTAAAATAGAACATGTGTACACTTCAGAAACTTAGGGATCCAGATGCCTAAGCACAGATAAACAGCACCACTTTGGTTTGATAAGGTGCTCTTCCTAGCCTCCATTTGCCATCCCAGGGAGCACACACCTCCAGGTCTTGCTAAGTCTGCAGCCCATGTAGGCATTTCAGATATTCAGATATATATATATATATTCTTTTTTATTTTTTTTTCCCTCAAGAGAGCAAGTTTCTGCCTTTAATTTGTTCAACATGAATTAATAAATATCAAAAAAGGTGTTCTCAGAAACCAACAGGTAAGACTGTGCTGAAGCAGAGTTGCCAGCTCAGCAGTTCAGATTGTCCAGTTCTCTGTGATTTGAACTTCGACAGAATAAATGGCCACCAGGTCAGGTGAAGAAAACATAATTAAGATCCCTTCCAACCCTAGCCATTCTATGATTCTGTGATAATTAGCCCTTACTTTGGCAACTAGATTCAGGAATTTCTTCCCTGTTTATTCATCACATCCAGTGGAAACATCTGCTCCCACTTTTGAACACACCATGCCACTCCTCCAGCAGTGGGTACAGAGATCGAGGGTTGGAACCCTCAGGCAGCTGAGGGATCAGCTTTATAACCTATTGAAATTTCATTCCCTTTCTCTGACAAGTTACTCTTTTATCCTATCTCTTGTATCAGGGAACCAGACAGGTACCAGAGCCAACACAAGAGAGCATAGGCTGGGAAAATTGGATTGATGAGGCAGGATATGGAGGAAAAATACACTTATTCTCCTTTTCAATGATTTCAAACTGTTAGCTGTGCTTGCCTCATCTGCTGTAATTCAATCTTTATGCACAGAGATTTTAGCCCTTAGTAACTTGTTAGCATCTCAAAATTCTCACTTTCAGTGGGAAACCTGAAATTTAAGGATCCCAGTAAAGTAAATTCCTTATTCATAAGGAATGTGGGCAGGTGTGAGAAAGTTACAACAAACAGGGGTAAGTAACAACTGCACAAATAACGGTTCTGACAATAACACGACACTAACAGAGATTGTGTTGTTCCCTGGGGCTGCTCCAAGCGCTACATGCAAACATATTGAGAAAAATGTCCTCTTTATAGGATGATGTTTTAAACCAAAGCATCTTCGCTGATTTTTTTTTTTTTTTTTTTTTCCCCCATCAATCCCTTTTCTCTCTCAATATAAGAAGCTTCTGTTTCTGGACAGAAGAAGGGGTCTTCCTAATTTTTCATTTTATGAGAAATATCCTGTTCACTTCCATGCTTCAGATAATAACTCAGTCTCTGAGGTTATCTCTAAAGTGGTTGGAATAGCTCAGAAAAAAAAGAGCTGATCAGTTTCTGGACCATCCCAAAGCTGCAACAACTCAGTGACCTGGAGAAATAATGATGGTTCTTTCAAAGCTAACACAGACCAGATGATGTCTGCATTGAAATGACAAATGAAGAGAGAAATTATTTCTGTGTGGCAGGTAGCTTGAACTTCTTGGCTTCTTGGGTTTCAGTGCTTTTCTGAGTACAGATAAAACCTCCTGAGTATGGAGATAGGGACAGCCTTGATGTAAAGAATCCATCTGAAGATTCATTCCTTGCACTCTGTTATAAACTGATTCAGTTCCAAACTCTACAAACCTAACTCCTTTCAAACCCTATGAACCAAGCCCTGTAAAGTTCAAGTAGCTCCTCTAAGGTGCAGTTCTTGCACTTTGTTTTCACAAGGATGCTCTGAAAACCTGGGGTTTCTGACATGAATGAGTGTTCACAAATACCCAGGGTTATTTAATAATTCCAAGTCTGGCTCACCAAAAAATGAAAATATTGGGAAACAAACCACAAAAGCCTCATTCTTGCTTAACAGTATCGAAAATAAAACATCATCTTAACCGTTGTATTAGCTTTATGTAGTGGGGTTTTGATAACAAGGGGACTGCAGGGGTGGCTGTGAGAAGACTCCAGAAGCTGCCCCCATGTCAGACAGAGCCAGCTCCAGCCAACTCCAAGATGAGCCCACCACTGGCCAAACCTGAGGCAATCAGTGACATTAGTAGCACCTCTGTGATAATATATTTAAGGAAGGGTGAAAAACACTGCACAGCTACTGTGAGAGAGGGGTGAGAAAATGTGAAAGAAACAATCCTGCAGACACCAAAATCAGGGAAGAAGAAGAGGAGGAGGTCATTCAGGTGCCAGAGCAAAGATTCCCCTTCAGCCCATGGTGAGGACTGTGGTAATCCAGGTTGTCCCACTGCAGTCTATGGAGAGCCATGGTAGATATCCACCCTGTACTTCATGAAAGCCCCCATGCCAGAACAGATGGATGTACCCTGAAGGAAGCTGCAGCCCAAGGATAGTTCATACAGGAGCAGGTTTTCTAGCAGAACCTGTGGCTGTGGAGAGGACCCCACAATGAAGTAGTCTGTCCCTATATTGTTGTTGTTGTTGTTATTATTATTATTATTATTCTCGTTATTTATAATATATAATTTATTGTATATTTATTTTATTATTATTAATAATAATAATAATAATATCCTGCTGCTGTCTCTCTGTGTTCCTTTGTGGGTGTGCAGATAAGGTTTTATCAAGTAGCTCAACATCATGATCCTCTTAAATCTCCACAGTGGGGTGCAAATAGGGTTAGTTGATTCTGCTCTACACACTGAGGATCAATACTCCAGATTTCTGCATTTTACATAGTTCAAGGTACATTACATTAAATCCATGTTAAAAGTGCAACTTGGACAGAGGAGAATGGGAAAAGGGAGACAGGGAAGCAGGAAACAATATGGTATAAAACTAACTCTCCAGATTACATCAGGAAGAGGACTCAAAAGAGTATAAAAAATAGCCAGAAAAATAAAAGCAAAGAACCACTTTTGGTGTTTTTTTCACTAATATTATTCCATAAACAGTGTTAAAGAAGCACACTTAGCAAATATTAATTAATATTATAAGGCCAGATTGTCAGTGCAAATCACTGGGGAGATCCTGACTTATCTCAGCGAGGTATTTGTCGTGGTCTATATAGATGTATTTCTTTCTCTTTACTAAAGGCCAAGTTTTGTGCTCGGTTGTATAACAGGAGAAATTACCATTATTTCCAAAATCCTGTGTGTCAGCTCTGAAGGAGCAGACTGTGTTCTGTTTTCTTATACCACAATTACTTTCATTCTTATTGTCCATCCTTCTTAAAGGAAGATGCCCTTTAAGAAAATTCCCATATGAGTCAAAAAGTCTGGTTTGTTTATACCATGTGCCAAGTCATATAACATGTCAAATAAAGGGAAAAAAAAAACCAACAACAAAACAGAACAACTGCTGCATCACTGGCTGTACTTTAGAGATATTTAGGACTGACTTTGTTCTGATGATGCACATATAACTGTTGTAAAACCTGCAGTCACAGTGCTGAAGGAGCTTTGAATGTCACAGCATTTATCTACTATACAGTACAACCCATCCCTATGTTCCAGTGTTTCTCTGAAGTAATCCTTTGTCTGCTTCAGATCTTTTTCAGATGGCTTCATTTGAAGCTGTTAGTGCCACCCTGGCTCTAAAAACATCCCCCCCCAAGCAAAAAGGTGGTCACCCCCTCCTTCAGGACATTCTCCTATGAACTTCAATTGAGGTTACGCTCATGCAGGCATCTGCTTAGAAGCAGAAGTTCCCCACTCCTGTGCAAGTGTCTGACATTTGCCTGCCAGCTGGTGTGCATGGCTATCAAGGAGAGGTGGTTGTTCTGCCTGGCAGGCGTGTGGTGTGTAGTTATGTGGCTTATGGTGCTGCAGGGCTGCCACTCATGTCACTGCCCCAGCAAGCCACTATCAGTGATTGTCTCCAACACACCACTGCCTTTAGATGTTCCTCTGAGCCAGCTGAGTGCTGAAGCCAGCAACAAGATTGTCAGCAGAAACAAGCCCTCTGCTGGAAGACAACAAAGAATATGGTTAAACTGGGAAAAAAGAAAGAAAATATTAAAAAAAAAGAATTACAAAAATTAGGATGAAACCCTTGCAAACATTTGCTTGTCCTGCTGGTGATGGTAAGGGTTCTTCATTGTTGCCACCACTCACCCAGGTTACCCTGCAGAAACTTACCTGTGTAGTGCTTCTTGAAATGGGAAAAGGCCTTGATGTAGGACAAAAATAAAGGACGTTTTTGCATGTATAGGATGAGACTAAATACAAACCAAAGTCAAGCCTGTAGCATTCTTTAGGGGATGATGATTTTGAAGACAATACTGTGACCAATTCAGTAGAAACATATGGTGTATGAACGCCTCAGCGAGGATATAGGCAGACATTTCAGCACAGATGTAAATAGTGGAGTTTTTCATTATCACTTATACTTCCACTGTCTTTTATAATTGTTCGGACTCAGTGAGGTGCAACATTGCTGCACATCCCTGCTTTTCCAATTAAGAAAGTTTAAAAACTTACATAAGTGTCTGTTTATTAAGATATTTCTTGTTAATTAAAACTTGGAACTGAAAGTTGTTTTTCTTCACACATGTTAGCAAAAATAGCAAAAAGGGAACATAAAATTGGGTTTTATTTGTTTGTTTTTCGTGGGGTTTTGTAATGTTTGTTTTTCAGATAGGTTTGATATTTCACTTTCTTTCATCCATTAAAGTTTGTTTTTTTTTTCTTCAGTCTTTTTTTATTTCTTTCTTTAAGAGACCAAAAATCAAAGGAAAAATATGGGAGGAAAGGTGAAAATAGAAAAAAAGAAAAAAAATAAATATAAGAGAAGTGAGAAGCTGACACAGAAATAAATAAAAAAGTCAAAATAGCATGGATAAAAATATATCTTTGGCAACTATATATATTTATATATAGATATATTTCAAACTTGGGTTCTTTGCACTAAATGTACAAAAATATTCCATATATAGATGCTTAATACTTCTAACACTGATGTGAGGATATGGAATTATAGTGGTCAAGTTAACTTCTAAAAGGCTTTTTTTAGATTGCTTCACTAATATCACAGCATGTTGCACAATTAAAATTAATGAATGAGCTTTAATTCATGTTCATAGGCAACAAGGCAAGCTAGTGGTTATGTAAATATTGAAGATGATTTTCCTGCTTTGTCTATAAACTTGATTAAAATATAATAATAAAAAAAAAAAAATCTGGTCTAGAGGAACTGTTGCTACTACAAATGTTTTACTTGCCCTGCACCTTGTCATGTCCATCTAACAAGTCAAGTGAGGGATCCTTTGCATTAAGATTCCGTGAAGAAAAAGGCCTCTTCCAATATTTCAAGGATAGCATAAACTATTAAGTGCATCTACAAAGTTTGTTGCAAAACATCCTCCAAGCAGTCATTATATGGAACCCTACTACACATCACTGAAACGCTGTTCTCTGTCGCAGTTTTCCTACCCCATTAGAGAGCATTTTTCGTGTTGAAGGGCAAAGTTTTCAATCATGAGCAGAGTGACAAATGTAACTTTGGGGATTCCACATACATAACTGAAGTATCATGAGCTCATAAACTAGCCCCCCTATGCCCTATTCACCTCCACAGCTGCAGGGAACATGGGGGACAGGTTAGAACAGACAAGATGGAGTGAAAATGCTTTTATAACTTTCATAGTCCCAAATAACTCTGTAAATGCTTCCCTGGCCCCTCCTGCTACCAGTATGCACTGCAAATTCTCTCCCACAGGATCAGGCCTGCTGTATATTGCCTCCTTCATTCAAGGAACTCAAAGTGCTTTAAAAGACATCAGTTTCCAAGCCCATTAAAATCAGCGTGCATCTTTTCCACTAATGTCAAGAGGCTTTTAATCAGACTTTAAATTACTCCCCAGCTTCAACTGAGTTCTGAGTTCTTTCTTCCTCACAGATGCATTTTCCCTGCTTGAGTCTCATTTCCTGCCTCTCCTTCTAAATCTCCTTTTTAAGCCCCTTCTATTGTTTCTTTCTCCTTACATTGTATTTTGTAAAACTTCCCACCATAGCGTCATCTGCAAGGTGAATTAATGTGCTCCATCTTACAGAACATTAACAAAGGCACTTAATATAATCCCAGGTGAAAACTGTCCATGGTACACCACAGCCACACTGTAAGGGATGAGATGCATTCCCCTGGTCCCTACAGGATTAAGTAGGTTCTCAAAATCCCTCACTCTTAGCTCATCAAAGAAAGCTCATCAGGCTCATTCAATTACCTCCTTCTCTGTCTCAACAGAAAGATCCAGCACACACAGACACACACATAGATGGGTGTATGTATCTCATCTTCCAGAATGGAGAAACAGAATGAGAAAAGGTAAAGAAACAGTGTATGGCAGAGCTATACAAAATTCATTTTCACACACACACAAAAATGCACTTAATAGTGCTGGCATGTTACAGAAGCCTGACATTTTTTATTGAACTCAGCCCTCAATTTATATTTCAGTTCCATCAGTTAAAGATGCCACACTCAGAATAACTCATGGAAAATAAAATATTTATTACATCCAATCTCCTGCAGGTATAGAATGTTCTTTCTATGTCTGGTATTTATATACTTTATAATAAGTTTTAGTCAGATAACAGATCACATTATTATTTACCACATTCTTCAGATAAACTTTTTATGGTATAGATAAAACATGCACTTTCTTAATTATTTATTTGAGTGTGAGAAATGTATCTGTAACTTTGCTCTGCCCTATTACTGCAAGTGACCCTCACAGCAACTTAAAGTGGTGGAGCAATGGACACCAGGGAGGTTTGGGAGAATAGAGAAGGCACCATGGAGGCAACATGCATGGGTGTGTGAACAGCCATATGGATACCCAGGTACAGAGAGGGTATCTGCTGGGGTCAGTAGCATAAATTTGGCAGTAGAGAGAGGAGCCTTCAGTTTTTCTGCTGGCAGCTTTAGCCAGCTCAGGGTGAGCAAAAGCCTTGGTCATGTTCTGATCATCCGTGTCTACTGTGAGGCTGAAAGAAACATCTCCTCTCCCTGTTCAGTCAGTCCTGCAGGAACTTTCTGCATACCATCAGAAAGGGTAAATTTGGATTTAATCTCCACTATCCACCTCATCCATCTCTAATTTAGTTATATGGTTATTAGATGGGTTGTGTAAGTAACTGGCAGAAAAGTATTCCTGCCATGCAATTATATTTTAAAATCCAAGTAATAGCAGTTACTTTTATTAGCAATAACAATCATAATCCCTCCTAGCATAGTCTCAGATAAAGAAATTCCTTGTAATGGTCTTGTAATGGTAGACTTACATCCATGTCATATTGATGACACTAAGCTGGGAGGAGTGGCTGACACACCAGAAGGCTGTGCTGCCATTCAGAGTGACTTGTTGTTCAACATCTTCATCAACGACCTGGATGAGGGTATAGAATGTACCCTCAGCAAGTTTGCTGATGACACTAAGCTGGGAGGAGTGGCTGACACACCAGAAGGCTGTGCTGCCATTCAGAGAGACTTAGATAGGTTGGAGAGTTGGGCGGGGAGAAACATGATGAAATTCAACAAGGGGAAGTGCAGAGTTTTACATTTGGGGAAGAACAACACCATGTCCCAGTACAGGTTGGGGGCTGAACTGCTGGAGAGTAGTGTAGGTGAAAGAGACCTGGGGGTCCTGGTAGACAGGAGGATGACCATGAGCCAGCAATGTGCCCTTGTGGCCAAGAAGGCCAATGGCATCCTGGGGTGCATTAGAAAGGGTGTGGTTAGTAGGTCAAGAGAGGTTCTCCTCCCCCTCTATTCTGCATTGGTGAGGCCACATCTGGAGTATTGTGTCCAGTTCTGGGCCCCTCAGTTCAAGAAGGACAGGGAACTGCTTGAAAGAGTCCAGCGCAGAGCTACGAAGATGATTAAGGGAGTGGAACATCTCCCTTATGAGGAAAGGCTGAGGGAGCTGGGTCTCTTTAGCTTGGAGAAAAGGAGACTGAGGGGTGACCTCATCAATGTTTACAAATATGTAAGGGGTGAGTGTCAGGGGGACGGAGTTAGGCTTTTCTCGGTGATGACCAGTGATAGGACAAGGGGTAATGGGTGTAAATTGGAGCATAGGAGGTTCAAGGTGAATATCCGAAAAAATTTTTTTACTGTGAGAGTGACAGAGCACTGGAACAGACTGCCCAGGGAGGTTGTGGAGTCTCCCTCACTGGAGACATTCAAAACCCACCTGGATGAGTTCCTGTGTGATGTACTCTAGGTGACCCTGCTCTGGCAGGGGGGTTGGACTAGATGATCTCTCGAGGTCCCTTCCAGCCCCTAAGATTCTATGATTCTATGATTCTATGACATGAATAATAGATTTGATGCTGAAAGAAAAATTATTAACTGTGTCTTCATTGAAGGAGCAAGAATTTCTTTGCATCCACATACTTACACCTAGGGATCTTGTCTCGTTAGCTGGAAAATATTTTTAGTTTAGGTATGACGATTATAAAATTTCACATTTTAGTCCTTTAAACAGTGGAAGTCCAGAAGAGGATTTAAAAATAATCATCATTATCATAATTATTATTATTTGATAATAATAACAATAATAATGGAGTTCAGCTGATAAGGATTAAAGTCATGTTTACAGAAATAGTTCAGGACTGGAGACCTGGAGTTAACATTAAGGAAACTTGTATGTCTAGCCAGTCTAGTCTAGGCTTAGGAAAAGATGCTGGGATCCCAGAAGCAGTGGAAATGTGTAAATGAGGACTTCCTGGCATCTAATGAGCCCTGCCTCTCTGTGGACCTAATTAACCTTGACACAGCTCTGGTCATGCAGCTTCTGGTGGCAGAGCCAATGTCTTCAGCCTTGTTTAGGAGCCTCAGTGGCTGAGTCCTCCTGCCCCGCACAGCCATGTTCTCAGTCTCAGGACTAATAGAAATATTGCACAACACTGTTTGCCTAAAGTTTGTCAGGCACAATAGGGCAGAATCTGATCCTGGCAAGGGGTGCAAGGGAATACCAAGCTTTGCTGTCTCAAAGACATCCTGCAGAATTATAGGGAGTTTGATCAAGCAGAGTTTCCCTGAGGTGTTTAGATGCCTGCCCACTTGCAATCTGAGGCACTGAAATACATCTGAGTGTCTGTATCTGTATCTCTCAAGTTATTGCTTTGTTTGCAAGTGAGGGACATGTACAATTTTCTACCTCAGATTTTGAAAATTAAAATAATTGGAGATCTGAGCGGTACCCATGAGTAAAAGTCATTCTGGTGCTGTTAGTAAAGATATTTTCAACTTTTTTCAGGCACCTAAGGCCAATGAATATAGAAGAATTTGTGCCTATATTCTTATATTTCCTTAGCCTTAAAAACAGAGTGGTGACATCAAAACTGTGCTGGGAATAGTTCATGCCTTACGTTGATTTTTTTAACTACTTGGAATTGCTTGGAACAATTGTTTGGGATCCATACAAAATCACTCATAGAGTATTGAGGGCTGACTTCCAGTCCTTAGGTGTATTTGCCAGGATTACTTAATTTTATAATGTAGCTGTAGCCTGTGATATCATACATAGTAAACTTTTTTTTTTTTAACTGTCTGGGTTTTTAGTTGGACTTTTAATCAGTTCTGCCCTTTAGTTTTCTTTCTATTGGAGGTCATAAGCATGTTTTGACAAGGAGAGAAGAAAATCCAGACATAATAAAATCTGTTGAGAAGTAAATTATTGTTCCATCAGATAAGAGATATTTTAATGGGATTTATATGATAGTTGGGCAGCAAAGAAAGGAACTGTGAACTTTTATTTAGAATAAATCCGCCAAAGTGCACCAAGTCTGACTTCATTCTCAAAATACAGCCAAAACATAGTTTCATATGCTAATAAACAAGGGGTTTCAGTTGCTCTTTAGTAGCTGAACAACATTGAATCCCATTTCAGAGACAGGAACCATTGGCAAAGACCATCAGATGATGAAGCACAAGTACACAGTTCCAGTTTAGATATATCCCCAGCTATCTAGAATATCTGCAGAGGGTGCAAAAATGTTACACAGGGATTACAAGAGGCCCTTGTTTTTCTCGTGAGTTTTGTGCCAGACCAGTTGCTTCAGGAGCACTAGATTTAGCTAAGTAGTTCCCTGAAGAAGAGACACCACTAAAAATCACTTGGGCAGTCTTCCTGAGGAGCAAAAGCCAAGACCATGATAGCATCAGCCAGCTTGGCATTTAACAACCACACCTTGGATTTATACCTATTGGTTGGACTCAGTGATTTAGGTTTAGGCTCAACGATTTATGTTTGAACTCGACAATGTTAAAGGTCTTTTCCAACCAGAATGAATCTGTGATTCTGTGGCAGCAAAACTGAAGATAGTCTTCCTCTGGTTTCAGCTCATGGAGAGCTTGTGTGCCCCTGTTCTCCTTTTCCGACATGTCATGTAGTACCCACTTGGCAAACTTTGCCCTTGACACTACTTTTATAGCAAAAGTATAATTCAGTTTGTGTGGGTTTGTGCCATTTAGATTCATTGTCTGTGTCAGATCATGGCTTTTTGTCCTCTTTTGTATTTCAGGAGATGTAAATACCATTCATGGCAGCCAGTAACGCTTCTCTGTGATTTAGTGAATGACATGACAATGGTTTGTCTCAAAATCTAGCTTGCTGTTTATTTCAGCCTAAAAGTGCTTATTGCACTTTGCTGCTGCTACATCATCATTTACCAAGTGAAAATATATGTGTTATATATGTCTGATGCAAAGTTTTTTGGGGTAAGTTTGAGTTTACCACTTGATTCTTAGATCCCTTTTGATCCCATTCTTTGGCCCACGTCATATACACATGAAGTCCTACAGCTCTGAAATCCCAAGGACTTTCACCTTTCATGATGAATCCCACTGAATAATGCTGAAATCCCAAACAGAAGAGATGCCTGCTCTCCTTTAGAAAAGGAATACATGTACATACATATCTGTATGTACAACAATGCAGAAAAACCTCACAAAGTTTGGTTGTGTGCTAGAATAGATAATCTAATAATGTACAACTCAATGCAAAATATAGAATAGCCTTTCTTAAACAGCACACAGAAAGCTGAAAACTGGAGTCTTTAAGGAAAGTTAAAGCCTGAAATTGACACTATTTTTGTTTTAATAAATGCTTCCTATTTACATTCTGAGCTGCATCTTTAAACCTTCTGGCCACTTTTTCATTTAGGAAAATATTTCACTATCAAGACTCCCTGTATACACATAATTTCAGCATTATAATTGTTCTCATAATGATAACATTTGAATAAGCTGTATTATATAATAACTTTTTTTATTATTATTAGAACTGCATACACTGTGAGAGCATTCACTTTAACTCTGTCATGTGACAGAGACTGTAATTACATATAGCACAATATTGAAGCATTTTCCCATACAACACCCATCTATTGCACTTAAGCTACAGTGTTAGACTGACAGAAATACGTGCAGTATGTCCATGTAGGACACAGTTTAGAGATGTTTTCATTAGTTTTACTTACAATTCAATTAAAAAAAACTTCTGAGTGGGGATGGGGTTAGCATTTTTTATGTTAACATTTTAAATTGTTTTTTGCTGTGTCTGAAGTAGATGCTGAAATCCCCTCCAGCAAAGCTCCCACTGCAATCTGTGCAACACGCTTTTTGAATCCCTCTCTGAGGTTTTGGCTGAGGCAGCCTGTTCCCAGTGCCAGTAGAAGTTTGCCTGCCGATGTGCTGGGACAGAAGTAGGAAAACCTTCAAGATTTGGCCTCAGGTAGTGAAGGTTCTGCAGTCCGTTTGTGCCTCTGAACTCTCATTGACCTGAGGGTAGGCAAAGTTCACAGACACAGCATTGGAGCTGAGTTAGGTCTAGTAAGTTCTAACCTTAGCAAAGCTCTCACCAAGGCATGAGAGTTCCATCTGATTAAAAATTTCATCATCTGGCCTGCTCTCGTTCAACTTTGCATGTGTTCACTAACCTCCACTCAAGGAGTGGAGGGCTGTAAGACCTCAATCCCTTCACTGAGCTTCGGTTGAAATAAGTGTTAACAGCTCCTGTCACCCAAAATACAAGACATGACTTGAGAGATGCTTTTGAAATATTTTTTTTAATTAAAATAGCCCAGCACTGCAAAGATATGGAAACCTTCAAATGAGAGTTGTTTTGAAATAAGCTGTTTTCTTCTGTGTTTTCTTCTCGGTTTCTGAATGTTCGTTTTTGAAAACCTAATGAGGTTAATCATGTCCAGATCCTCCTACAAAGGATAAAAAGCTGCTGCTAAGGTCTTTTTCCTTACAAGTGTTTAGATAGACTTCACCAGATACTGTCTTAACAAGTTTCTTAAATGCAAAATGTGGAAAACTGCTTTACTGTTCCTCATGAAGGGATGGAGAAACCAATGTAAAAATGCAGAATAACTGAAAGTTATTTCAGGTTTTGAAGAAATGGGATCTTCTGAGAGGAAATATCTTTGTCTTGTGTTTGCTTTGTAGTTTTCTTAAAAAAAAATATATATAAAATGTCAGGAAGTATAAATTAAATATCTTTACAAGTGCCTCAATACTCTCACAATATTAATAACTTCTGCACATATTTTGAAATTATCTATTTAGAACTATATATTTGTGCTATCCACATTCACTTTTCATAATTTCCACATCCAAAAATGTGTCTTTAACAGCTTCTCACAATGCTTCAAAGGATCTCACTCTCCCTGTTTTCTACATCACCATCAGGGTTCAGTGGTAAATGTACTTTCTTGTTAACTAGACCACAATTGAATTCTTCCATCTCTTTCTTGATTTCTGTCTGTCAGTGACATATCTGTCATCTTAATCTGCGAGTGCTGTCACCTGGGATTATCTGTTGCTTAGACGGTATTTTTTTGCTTTTGTTGCCTCTACTTTATTTTTCAACCTCTTGAAATATTTTCTTGTTGTTTGGTGTGCATTCTTCTGACAGTTTCAAATGAATAGTTTTGCCAGCTTCAGCATATTATAATTTCTTGCTTGAATGCTGGTAGTTTTTCTGCCTTTTATTTTCTCTCACATTCCCTCAATCCCTGGAGAAACTTTTCAAGTCATTTCTATGAGTTATTCTCACTATGTTGCTCTTCCTTTTTTTACTTGATCAAAAACCTTTTCAAAACACTGCACAACTATTCATTCAGAACTGCAGAGCAGGTGACTTAGAGCTCTTCAGGCACTGAGAAAGATAATTCTTAGAGTAGCAAGAAACTCCATTTTGTCTCATTCCTGTTGCTGTGAAATAGAGAGGAGAAATATGTTTCATTTTATGGCAAAAGACTCAATCATAATGACCAGTGCAATTTGTAAGTCCATACTGTGGCAAACAGGACAGGACATGGTTGTCATGTCTTCAGCCTGTTTAAATAGTGTGAAAGTGACAAAACTGTACAAGTGGAATTGCTAGCTGTCCTGTCTTCTGCAGCTGAAATTAATGGTATTATTGAAATCAAGAAAGCCCAGTCTGGAATGAATTTGGTTCCACAATTAAAGCTCAAAACCTTTGCAAATCTAGAGTTTCACCTTCTTTTGAAACCAATGGAGATTTAAAAAATAAAGTTAACATCTGCTTACCTCTGCTTACTGGGTTCAAATAAAGTTTACAGTTGCTGTAATGTTGGTACTTACAAAATAACAAAAACACCACTCTGACTTGTATGTTGTTTTCATTGTTTTATCCCAGCTGTTGCTTTTAGCCACACTTTGGAGAGACCTGCTGGATCTATATTGTAAAATTAATGAAGATCGGGTTATGTATTGTTTAGAACTGTGGAATGTTATTCATACAAATATATTTTTGTGAGTACATAACAGCTAGGCCTCTGGTCCATTTTTTCCCATTAATCCCCATTCATATTGAAAGATACATATTCATAGTATATATATATGTTAGTTATGAAGAAATTTTATATTCAATTTAATGATTTGTGTACCTGGCACACCCACAGGTATTTTCTGAAAAGGTACTATTTTCAAAAGCATGAGACTTTCCTGACTTTAATCATTAGCTACAATCTGATTTATGATTCAGCTGAAATGATCCATCTGTTTCTAAGAACAAAACAAAAGAAATGGAAAAGAAGAAAAAACATTATTCTGTTCAGAGTAAAAGTCTTACAGCAGCTTAACTTAATAAGTACTTCACCTTTTCTAGAGTGCACTCTGGACATAGTGGAAGAATATTTGCATCTTTGCAAAAGTTAACCAATAGTTGGGAATATTATCCTGAAATCTCTCTTTGTGTGCTTTTAAATTTAATGATTTTCACCTAAATGCATTAAAGGTTCGGTGCATGAAGAGGCTGCAGCAGATCTAAACTGCAGGAGGTGAGCAAAGCCATATCTGCTATTGCTACACTTCTCCAGCAGGAGTTGCAGGGGTGCTAAGAAAAGGGAAACTATATTCATGTAATATGACAGAGATGAATGAAGAGGAGTCAGAGAGGATAGGAAAGGCTGGGAGCAGAGATTAGATTTTGCTAAAAGAGTGGAATTCTCTTCCAAACCAGCATATCTGCATATGCAATCTGCATCTACTTCAGAAATCCAAGCTCCCACTGCAGCCAACACATTCTTGGTTCAGTTGATCACATATCACAGTCCAAATGGGACTTTGCAGATATAGAGGCACAACCTGTCAGAGACCCATGTGTTTCTGGAGCAGTTTACTGAAGGTAAAGAGGAGGAGTGTAATGTGTCTGAAACGGGATTAGATGCTTCTGTGTAAATAAATTAATGGATTTTCTGGGTGTCTACCTTCAAATAAGCTATATTCACCACCAGGCTTCACTGATTAGATCTCTACTGTCTGTAACAACACCCTCATTGCTCACAGGTGGACACCAATGCATGCACACCAAAGGCCAGGTGGCTTAATCTTCTAGAACTCTCACCACATGAAATCTATGTGTTTTCTGACCTTGCTTCCATTTTAGAAGCTCTGAGGTACCCAGGAGGCTGACAGGGCTGATAGGGATATGAGCACAGGGTGTACTTCTCCACCCACATCTCTAAAAAGGGATGTGTCTAAATGGGGCAACTGACCTTCCAGAAGAAGTGGGGTGTTTTTAACCTACACCTTCTGAGAGCAAATGCATGTAGAGCTCTGTTGTATGTCTGTACTTGCACTACTGTGTGTATGATTATGATTTCTTAGACTATTACTTGAGGAGTGTTTAGAAACAAATAGTTTCCTTAACATCTTACATCTTCCTAATACAATGATTCATTTACTATTGGTACTTAATGCCTAGTTCACTGTTTGTGGGTTAACAAGATGCCATTACAAATTAAAACTTCTTTAAACCAAATTCTGCATAAACTGCATGAACTGGGCAGTTTTCCCCTGGTACGGCAACTCACTGAAGGGGAATGCTACTGGTAAAAAGAGCTCTAGTATATACATTGCTCTAATGTAGATATTTAGTCCAAAGAATAGAACAGTTGCTCAGATCATTCTTATTTTCTTGTATTAGTTATACCTTTGCAGTAGAAGAATATGAATATGTAAAAATCAAGTGCTCAAACTAAGGGAAAAAACTTGATAAGAGGTTTTGTGGAGTATCAGTTCAGTCCCTTTTTAATCATTTTGCAGTATAATAACAGAGGTTTTAATACCCTCAAAATTGTCTGGAATATAGAGTAGTAGAGATTCTGTACGTTCCTTGAAAATGTGCCTCCTCTTAAGAAAACCTAAACCAAGATGCCCAAAGATCTCATAACCTGGCCTTGTGAACTGGCAATCTGAATCTTCTCAGTTTTGTGGGGGGCAGGTCAAAGTGTAAATCCATAAAGCATCAATAAATCTTTTGGAAGGAAATCAGTTCCTCATCTGAAATCTCACAAGTAGAGCTCTGTGTTCACACAGCACACTGCTGAGCCATTCATGCACTCAGTTTGTCCCTATCTTTTCATTGCAATTCCCACGTCATTCTTTGTCCTTACTGTATCTGGTGGTCCTTATTGTATCTGCTCTCATCAGGGAGCAGAAGATTAAAGGATGAACATATGTCACTTTTTAAGTTAGTAGCTAAGGTCTCTTTAAACAAAGCTGGTACGTGTGACTTCATGTCTCTCTTTACTTTTGCTTCATACAGTGCAAAAATACCCAGGATACCCACAGAGCTCTGCTGCATCTAAGAACTCTATGCTCTGTCAAAATAAATGCAGAGGAATTGTGCAAGCTTCTGAAGGATGAATTTGAGCTCTTCTGAAAGCTGTTTTGTTTCTAACCCCTTGATAATTCCCTTAGTGGTTACCAAAGTCACTAAATGAATGAGAGCTATATTGAGATGTGTCAGTATTAGCTGTGGAAAGCATGGATTTAATCCAGGAATATGTGGCACCAACCTATATAGGATTTAGAGGTTCTGTAGAGGACACTAACTAAATTATGAATAACACCACAGGAATCACATTCTAGATAGCCCCCAGGGAATCAGCTGAATTGGCTATTATTCAGTTCAAGCTGAATTACTGACAGGTCTATGTGAACCCTGGAAGCAGAAACAATACATACATATATATACATATATATATATACATACATACATAAATATATATATATAAGAGGAACCACAGGTTAGCTGCATAATGCTTACATTTCCAGCCTTCTGTCATGTACCTGCTGCACGTCTACTAGGAGGGGGAAAGGGGAAGGAGGAAAGACATAGGGAAGATCACTGGAACTGATGACAAAATGCCATTAGACTTCAGGTGATGTCTTAACTCCCCAGTGGACTCTAATGGTACTTTTGGAAGTGACAACATCACCATCCTTCTGTTGTGTTGAGCAGTGTGACCTTTAAAAGTCTTTGAACAAGACACTGTGTTGGCTGTTTCTTGACTTGAGAGATTCAAGGTTTCTAGGGGCACAGACATAATGCTTTCAATTTTCAGATGCAGGAATCCTGAAGACACACAATGGGACATAGATAACATCTCTGCCTCTCTCAATGGGTGCCAGTGTAAATGTGACATGTTTCTTATGTGAAATGTGAATTTTAAAACCAGAGAGATGTACAAAGAAATCCTATTGTTTATTTTATTTTGTTTCCAATAGAAATGTAAGATCAGAAGAAGGGTGTAAATTTTATTAATTTGTCAATAGAGGTTTCTTGGCTTATATTACCTAGTTTCTGCCTGTGGGAAACAACATTGTTGTTTGGGGGGGAGGTGTGGGGGGGTGGAGATTTTTGGTTTGGTTGGTTTTTGTCTCTTTTGTTTTGTTTTGTCTTTTTTGTTGTTGTTGTGGGTTTTATTTGTTTTTTGCTTGGTTGTTTTTTTCTGCTCACATTCTACTTAACATTTTGTTAATGAAAATTTCTAAGTATGTTGTACTGAGAAGTGTCAGCATCACCATCCTGCT
>NW_009951949.1:400921-402477 GCF_000747805.2 Chaetura pelagica | reverse complement strand
ATGCTGAGACTACCTCATCTAATGATATCCATTTCTGAAAAAAAAAAAAAAGACCTGACTCTATAGTCAATCAAGCAAATGAACAAGTACATTTAACAAGCAGTGGGAGGATGTTTAATCTACAGTGAAGCATTATAATTTTCAGTCATTTAAAACCACACATCTGTTCTGTTCAGCTATGAAGAACTGATTCCATTCTTAATACGAAGTCAGGAGTATAAAGGTTGAAGTCTGTTGGCATATATCAGTGTAAAAACAGGATTAAGGGAAGAATATTCAGGGTGTCTTCTACTCTGGCCACAAATCTTCCTAAAACACATCCTGGTCATTTCTTAAAGGACCATTTTGTGGTCAATTTATAGCTACAGATGCACTTGCAAAACAGTAGATGCTTGATAAATCATTCTCTGTCTAAAGAAGTCCACCAAAACAGTGAGCTGAGTGCAGGATTGCTCATGTCACTAATTTTAAAGGTAGTGCGACCAGTTCACAGTAGGACTTGTGCTCATTTTTTACATGGAAGGGAGTGATAGTTATGAATGTAGAGCCAGTAGTCTTGAGACAGCAACATTTGCTGACGCAGATGTTGAAGAAATTATTTCATTTTCCTAACAGAACAAAAAAGATACTTGAAAAAAGAGATTGTACTGCCAGTGTCCCATCACCTACTTTGTGTTTAACAACAGTAAGAATTATTATTCTTATCTTTTAACATAAAATAGGTTCTAACTTTAAAGAGACGAATGGTAGATTCTACTCATCCCCTTGTGTTCCACCCTGAAGAAAGTTAATACTATGTTACATAGGTAGAAGAAAGAAACTGCTTATTGCATGACAGATTAGAGTGGGAAACATTCTTGGTAAATTCATAACTGCAATATGTACTGATTTGAAAAACTGGATAAAATTAATTTACAGCAATCATTTCTAGCAACTGGCAAGGCACAGTTCTGCCTTAGTAGGACAGCTGGCAGCTGGGAGGATGTAAGTAATTCAGTGCCAGTGTGTAACCAGCCTTTGCATTGAAAAAGAGGTGTTAAAACCAAACTGGATTTGCAATATGGAATGCAAAATATGAACATGTCATTGTCTCTGTCAGCATCACAAATGGAAATGCGGATGCACTTCCCGTTATGCTGATTTCTTTCCCCATCACTGAAGTCTCTGTCAAGAGTGAAGTCATTTTAGTAATCTTCATCTTGTCTATTCAATCCAGTCAAGGCATTCTCATCTCTGGAGGTTTCTTTCTTAAAATCTTCCAAGTTTCTTTTGCCTTACAAAACCTACACCTTTCTGCGCAAGAGGTTAGCAATCTTTCAGCATTGGTTATTGCAGGTCTTCTTTATTCCACATGCTTTAATTTGTCTTCATCATCTGTTTTTAAAGAAATAACCTCCCAGAATGTCAAAAAAGTAATTTGCTTCCTTTAGGTTGTATTTGCTACTTTTGTATTCAAAACCATATAATGGCATTAAATATCAACAGGGGTTTTTTTACACAAATTGTAGGTACTCTTGCTACATCCATCTACAAAGCCATTCTGATTGTTCCTGCTG
>NW_009951949.1:373310-400861 GCF_000747805.2 Chaetura pelagica | reverse complement strand
ATCTCTGCTCTTTAAGTGGTTGCAGCACTGCTCCTTTCCCATCCTTGTGCTAGACTGTTTCCATGGTGAAGAACTGCTGTAAAATGCAGTAAATATAGTCCCTGTGGTATTCATGCTTGAACAGACTTATGTATCATGTAAGATATTTAGGTTAAATGCAGCTGAGATGCCTAGAAAATATTTCCCTAGATTTAAGTAAACCAATAATATGTCTGACTGCCAGTATGGAGATTCAAATGTAGTGGTTTTTTCCTTCTTTCTTTTGTGTGTTTGTGTTTGTGAAAAGCAGCTAATTGTCAAAATAATACATTTTTATTGAACAAAAGTTTCCTTCTTTATATAACCCTCAATTTAGATTTTCTGGAAATGAAACACCAAATTCATCTTGTCCCTCATTGTCACAGCCACTTAATCTGGATCCTTCGTGAAGTCCTAGATTTAGTTGACTTTACTAAAATGAAATGCTGAAATTATGAGTGTAGACAATATTAATCTCTCTGGGTTTCATGGAGGACTCAAATTGTCCACACATAGGACTTTAGTGCCATTTCAGACACTTAGGGCATCACTGTTGTACCATTATTTGGTGCTGCAGAAGCATGAAGGTCCTGGATTGTATCTACCTGGGTGCTTCAGGTATTTTTAGACACCTCAGATAACAGTAGAAACTTTTTTATTCAGGATCTTGTCAGCAATCATTGAAGTTTAGATGTAAATTTCTCTTAACAGAAGTAAACCTTGGGGCAAGAATGGCATCTCAAGTATGAAAGGCTGTACAAATTAGGCCTCTACTGACTGCAGGAAGCCAAGAGTGGTCTGCCCTGCCACGTACCTTCCAGAGTACGTCCATATTGAACCAGAGGAATCTCCAAACTTTATTTTTTAAGTCAAATTCATTGAAAAGGCACAAGCACATGCAGACCATGATTCAGATCCAAACTTCCATTCTGAGGCGTGTTTCTTTTGACTTAATATAAAGGAAGCCAGATGGCTTGGTTCAGGTGGTCACAGATGGTCTCCTAAACTATCAAAGATGCTCTATGATATTCTGCAAAATACCTGCAGAAATGCAACTGGTTTGATACAGAAGCTACGAAGGATCTAACCTTTTGGTTGGTGGTCAGGTAAGGTATAGCAGGGCACTTCTAGCAGTATCAGATATTTGGGCATACAGCCCAAATAGTCTGAGCTGACTCTCTTGTTTGTTTAGAATTCCATGAAGTGGCCCAAGAGCTGCAGATAAAGCTTGTTTAATGCAATGACAAAACCCAAGGTGAACCTCAGCCAGTGCTGTTAAGCTTTTTATCTGTTTTCAGGTGATGCAACTCCCTTTAGCAGTGCATGCATGCAGATATATATTGCAATATTGTTGCTTTTTATAATAGGATTAAAACTTGTTAGTACGGGTTTCTGCCCATCATTTCAACACCTTAACTTTCTCCTTCCTTAACTGAGCTGAGCTACTGATGAAGAAGATTGCTTTTTGTAAGCTACTCAGCTGGGAGTAAAAGCTTTTCTCCAGCAGAAAAACAGTCATTTCAGGTTTTTGAGAATCAGAGAATGTGTCTCAGGGTTAAAGAGTTCTTCTTACATGCATTACCTGTCTTTGATTAACTGAAATCTCATTGGCCTCTGTTGTAGCCACTCAATCAGTTGGTTTTCTTTACATCTCCCTGGAGATTATTTTTTTTTTTCACAATCTTATCTATAATTACCCTGTCTAAGTAATTTTAAAATCAAGAAATGGGCTAGCAAATGAGCTTGTTCCATAAAATGGAGAGCAACAAGAAAGTCTTAAGTCTTTAGAAAGCAGGTGATTCTACAAGAAAAAAAGTAGGAGGTTAATTATTTTCATTTATTAAATCAATCAGAAATTGTTAATGAACAATATTCATAAGTTTTGCACTTCATAATGAAGAAAAGTATAAGCCTGAGTGTATGTCTAGATTTCTGCATCTGACAAATGCAAAGATGCATCCAGTCTTATGCACACAAAGCCTTTCAGAAGATTATTAATATAATTTTAAATCCCCTCTTTATCAGGGTTCTTACTAATTTTTTCCTCTCTGGATTTATGTAAATGTAATAGTGAGTGGTTTTGTGGGGTTTTTTTTGAGCGGATCAAGTCTGCCATCAACTGAACAGAATTAATTGTATGATCACTGGGCACAAGTGTTATCTCAGGTCAAAATTAACAACATTTTTTACTTTCATTTTTCTAATGAAATGTAGAATTTTCTTCTTCTATTTTCTTGGCTACTTAACTGTATATGGGAGAACACCTTTAGTAGCTGCATCAAACATAAAGTTAGTTAATTAAGCAGTATTTATACATTTGATTCCTTAACAGGTGACAAACATTGACTGAGGATTAAGGTATTCTTCATTCAATGAAGAGTAAGTATTACATGTAAATATATAGATCTAATAGATATGGAGCATGTTCTAATAACAGCTATGTTAAAACAGAAAAGAGAACAAAAAAAAAAAAAGGGGGGGGGGGGGGGGGGGGGGGGGAAGAAACAAGGAAAAACTGTAATATTGAAAGGAAAGTGGTTTTACAATCAGGTTTCTGACCATATTGTACATGAGTAAGATAAAATTCCTTATATCATCGCTAGATAGAAAAAAAGATTCAGAATAGACAACTATGTCCCTTTATGTCAGCCACTGGTCTAAAGAGAAGAAACCACTTCCAACTCACCTCAGCAACTTGTTGCCACTCTCTGTAGTTCACGGAATCACAGAATCATCAAAGCTGGAAAAGACCTTTAAGATTATCAAGTCCAGCTTATGACCAATACCACCACATCAGCCAGACCAGGGCACTAAGTACCACATCCAGCCTTTCCTTGAAAACCTCCAGGGATGGTGCCTCCACCACTTCCCTGGGAAGTCCATTCCAATGTCTGATCACCCTCTCCATGCGGAAGCACTTCCTATATCCAACCTAAACCTCCCCTGGAGCAGCTTCAGGCCAGGCCCTCTTGTCTTGTTGCCTGGAAAAAGAGCCCAGCCCCACCTGACCACAACTTCCCTTCAGGTAGTTGGAGAGAGTGAGAAGGTCCCCCCTGAGTCTCCTCTTCTCCAGACTAAACAACCCCAGCTCCCTCAGCCCATCCCTATAAGACTTTCCTTCTAGTCCCTTCACCAGCCTCGTTATCTCCTCTGGACCAGCTCCAGCACCTCAAGATCCTTCTTGCAGTGAGGGGCTCAGAACTGGACACAGGACTTGAGGTGCAGCCTCACCAGGGCTGTGTACAGAGGGAGAATCACATCCCTGCTCCTGCTGGCCACACTATTCCTGATACAAGCCAGGATGCCATTGGCCTTCCAGGCCACTTGGGCACATGCTACCTCATGTTCAACCAGTTGTCAACCACTGCTCCCAGGTGTCTCTCTGCTGGGCTGCTCTCTAGCCACTCTTCCCACAGTTGTCTTGCTTTTTAATCTGCTCTGCATTCACAAACAACCTCTAGTTCTGAGTAGACTGAACTCCCTAATTGGGATCATTTTGCTCAAAACAGACCTGAAAATGTTCAGATTAAAAAAAAACAAACAAACAACAACCCACAAAGTTGGAAACCAATTCAGATCAACCAAGTCTAACCATTTCATTTGCATCAAGCTTAAATACTCCCTTAAAGTAATAAGGTAAACTGACTGTAGGGCATTACTGAGTTAATTTCATCTTTCATTTGTGGACAAAAGACATTCCTCCAGAATTTCATGACAATTCTGCTGCTCACTTTCTGGTTTCACCACTGAATGATGAGGCCTCAGCATGGTTTTCTCAAAAGAGAATGAAATGATAATTTGCTTCAGGTGATACAGTTTACTGCTTAACCTGCATGGACTTTCCCTTTAAATTACACCCCCCAGGCTCTTCATTTATATTTTAAAAATTGAATATTTTAATGTAAATATAATGAGTATCTTTCTATCTGTAAAAAACACTGAAGAATAACTGGAGGGTGTGTGGCTGCAAGCAGGTAATTAGCCTGCTGCTTAGTACAGATATGCATAGCTGATTGTAAATTATGGCACAAAATAACACCAGTTCAGGACTGAAGGTGCATGCTTCATCCAGGCAGGATATGGGTAGGGTTTTTTGTGTGATAAGATCAATGAAATTACATTTTTAACCTATTCTATTGTGCTTCTAGCCAGAGACCACAGCTTCTAGCAAGATCCTCATGGTCGAAGTGTTCAAATTCAAGAAAACTCAGCTCTTGTCAACTGCAGCTGGAATTAAAGTAGGGTTTACTCAAATTTTACATTTCCCCTGATTCTACCTCCCTCTGCTTCTTACCTATGGGTTGCTCTGGTTCAACTGGTATTGTAGGAAATGAACAAACATTCCAATTATTGTATAGGACAAGTCAAGGAGATGACACATGTAATCTAAATAAGCAATGCAATGCAAGGATCATAGCTCCTTCTGGGCCTGAACTGAATGTTGTAGTTAGCCCCAGTCTCAGTGGCAATTCCTCAAATTCATTAGGAAACAAACTCCACCATTTCAACTGGTGCAGACATAGATTAATCTCCTTGATGTTATTACAGGAAGGTCTGATTTCCACAGATGTAGTTGGGAATATAACTCAATTTAAAATAATAGTGTCCACTATGTTTTTCATTGCAAGAAGAAAGTCCTTGTTTCTTCTTCCTTAGCTTTGTAACTTTTTCTTAAGGAATTTAGATCAAAGGCAAAATAAAAAATGGATCTAAATATTCTCCTCAGCTATTCAGAGACCAAATTCTTAAATGTTAGGCTGATTTGTGATTTTTTTCTACACATAGTTTAACTGTATGGAACTAGTTGTTAATGTAAAAGTGCTTCATCTACCTTTGTTAGTGTTTAAAATATTCCATAATTGCTGGACTATGAAACACCAACATAAGAAATGAAGAGTAAATGAAAAGGTACCTTCAACTTATTTTACTGAAATAAATATATTTTTCTTATTGTAAATGTCTTGATAGAAATGAGACAGACTAAAATATACATGGTATGTGCTTTGCCTAACTATTCAAAAGCAGTGAAGTATTTTTTATTCAGCTCTATGCTAAGAAACATGCAGAGAACCCTTTGATTATTAATTGTTCAATGATGTCTAACTGTTACATAAGTTTTTATTAGACCTGGCCATAAAATGTATCACTCTAAATAGATTTTCCTTTCCATAAATAATATTTTTACTGTGATTTTCGAGGCTGGAGGAAAGAAGGCTGAGGAAGATAATTTCAACATGTGTAAATACCAAATTCAGCAGGCAAAGAAAATGGGGCCACTCTTTTCTAAGTGACAACCAGTATGAAGACAAGCATTAATGCACACAAAACAGCAAACAGGAAATACTCTTAAACATGAGAAAAAACTTTTTACTGCTTGCCTGGTCAAACATTGTCATAGGTTTTCTAGAGAGATGGTGAAATCTCCATGCCTGCAGATACTTGAAGTCACCCATGCGTGGCCCTGAGCAACCTGCTCTAGCTGCCCCTGCTTTGAGCTGGAGTTTAGACTGGATGACCTAGAAGTGGTGCCTTGCAAGATAAAAGTCTTGAAAAAAATATTATTTTGTTAAGATGAAATTGGCAAGGGTTGAATGAAGTTTCTTTTGCCTCTGCAAATTTCAATGCTAGTAGCAAAGTCATGGTCAAGACAAATGTCTTTTAATAATGTTACTTCAACATTGTTGTCTGGAAGAGGAATTCATGTCTGAAAAGGCATAAAAAAGTAATTATCTTCTGACCACTCTTGCTTCTTTTTTTCCTTTCTTTTTAACAACCCATCAAGACAACCCCACTCCCATGGAGAGACAAAGTCTGTCCTTGTTCATTTAATTAAATGTCATTTTAAATGAAGCAAACAGTGAGAGAGCTCAGAGACAATGGGGAACCTTGTCTGGTAAAAAACCCTTCTATTTTAAAATGATTGCTTGGGAACATATGGGCAGCCTAGCTTACAAAGACTAGAAAATATGCCTGGACATGCTGAGAAACATGGGTAAGCATGTTGAAAAGTGACAGGTCTTAAGTGACTTTGTCTCTTCCATTCAGAGCACTTTCTTCCTCTTCTCCGTTTCTTTCTGCTCTTCTCCAGCACTGAAATTGGTAATACAGCTACTCCTCCAATAAGCATTAGGAACATGTGGTGCAAGCTCCTATGACAACTTGGAACTTACTCTAAAATCACTGTATGGAGTTTTTTGTTTTGTTTTGTTTTGTTTTAATTTAGAAGTCCTCGGCTGTTCCAGTGATTGAAAGAAAATTAGATAAAGGAGAGAGAAGTGTGGATGTCTCTGCTATAAATTACATGAGACACTGATAGCTGCACAGAGAGTGCATTTCCAAGTTTTATATGAGTTTTAAAATGCACTGTAAAAACAGAAATAACTACAATAATAGCTCTGAAGAGTGAAGATAGATAGGTGGGCAGAAGAACAGCAGTTGTTCCTTTTTCATTGAGGTATGAACATGTCTGAAGAGCCTAAAGGGTAATAACTGTGCAATATGTGATCTGCCCAGCTCTGATCCTTATCTGACATGAATATTGTGGATCAATACTTTCTCTGGTTGCTGATGATAAAACTTGTTTTGTTTTGTCAGGTCTCAGTTTTCAATGCCAGCTGAAGGTAGGAGGAGAACTAGCCCTCTTCTCAGATAAACCACTGTTTTTTGATACACATTTGCCATCAAGGCAGTTAACGCCACACAAATCATTGAATGGTGTTCATAGAACAGGTGGAAATCCAAGATCAGGATTAAAGCTGAACTGCTGACTGAGGAAAAAGGCTGGTGGTTTAGCATGATTCAGTGCCCTCCAGAGGGACCTTGACAAGCTTGAGAAGTGGGCTTGTGCATGAAGTTCAACAAGGCCAAATGGAAGGTTCTGCGCTTGGGTTGGGGCCATCCCAAGCATAAAATACAGGCTGGGTGGAGAAAACAGCTCTGAGGAGAAGGATTTTGAGGGTTACAGTGGGTGAGAAGCTCAACATGAGCCAGCAAGGTGCACCTGCAGCCCAGAAATCAACCATGTCCTGGGCTGCATCAAAAGAAGTGTGGCCAGCAGGGCAAGGTAGGGGATTTTCCTCCTTTATTTTGCTCTCATGAGACCTTACCTGGAGTATCATGTCCAGTTCTATAGTCCCACAAACAAGAAGGGCATGGAGCTGTTGAAGCAGGTCCAGAGGAAGGCCATGAAGATGATGACAGGACTGGAGCAGCTCTGCTATGAAGACAGGCTGAGAGAGTTGGGGTTGTTCAGCCTGGAGAAGAGAAGACTCGAGGGAGACCTCACAGCTGCCTTCCAGTATCTGAAGGGAGCTTATAAGAAAGCTTGGGAGGGAATTTTTACAGGGACATGTAGTGAGAGGACAAGGGGTAACGGATTAAAGCTGGAAGAGGGCAGATTTAGGTTAGACATTAGGAAGAAATTCTTTAATATGAGGGTAGTAGATCACTGGGACAGCTTGCCCAGAGAAGCTGTAGAAACCCCCCCTCCCTGGAAGTGTTCAAGGCCAGGTTAGATGGGGCTCTGAGCAACCTGATCTAGTGGGAGGTGTCCCTGCCCATGGGAAGGCGCTGGATCTAAATGATCTTTAAGTTCCCTTCCAACTCAAACCACTGTATGATTCTGTGATTCTCTGATTCTAGGACTATCAAGATGAACTTCCTGAGGATTCATAATGAACTACCTCACCCACTCAGGCAGAACACAGATAATTTCAAGCTGTAAGTCCTTGGGAGTTCCTTTGAACAGGTTTGTGTCAAAGCCTTGAGACAGTATTTTTTCTGGTTCTGGTGTCACAGGTCCTACCACTTCAACTGTGCTGCTGCTCCTACTCACATGTTGCCACTGAAGATAGTAGGTAGATGCAGTAACAACACTGATAGGTGGGAGCAAGGAAACACTACTTTCCTAGGCCTAGCTGCACAGGGTATTGGAGTACCTGGAACAAATAAAACCTGGGAGGCCCGAGAGGATTTAGAAGGGTACAAAAGTGCAGAAATTTTTTCAGGAAATGCCAATGGCCCCAAAGAAAGCTCCTGTGTTATCAGTGCTTCCAGGTTTTGAAACAAGACTTCAAAGAACATAGAGGCTTTATAAATTTTACTTGGGAGATCTTATGCAAAGTAAAGGGATAAGCAAAAAGAAGACAGATTTTTTAATTATCTTTCAAAAAGTGTTTAATTAGCAAGGAAAAAAAAACAAACCACCAAAAGTCCCTCTTTAGATTAAGACGTTCCTAACAGTGGGTTTCCTCCATGTCCCTAAAGGGTGCTGTTCTGTAAATTAGTAAATCTTGTTAATTTCTCATGATGTTCAGCCAAATCACTCCTTTACGTAATTGCCCTTTAATTTCTCAACAAAAAATTAGAAATAACATGAAAAAACTTGGAGCCTAAAATGTTTGCAATTCTAATAATTGCATCTATTCTCCACACTCAGCTAGACTACCATTCTTCCAGTGCACTAATGGCCTTTTAACAGGCAAATGGGAATTTAGGAAAGGGAATTTGAGTTCCGTGCACCTGACAGAGTGGGTGGATTTTAGCTAAGGATGTAGACCTTTTTCATTAATATGACAACACTATATAATAAGGAACCACAGGCTACTAATGCAGAAAAGAATTATACATAAACGGTAAAATTAGGATTGGAAAAATAATCTGTTATTTTAAACCCTCAGGTTTTCAATTTCTTTCTTTTCCACCTTAGTTGTTTTGATTTAATTATGTTTCTGTTAGTCAAACAACATGGTAGCTGTGAAACAAAAATAATGTTCAATTATAGTAAAGGTACCTGCAATCTTTCAAATCTTTCAAATAAAGTTCAAGCTCCCTCTCAGGTCTCTGAGAGGTTTTGTCTTATGCTGCTAATTCTAGTCTACCCATTCCCTCCCACTTCTTTCCTGCTGCTAACTACTCCCTTTAGACTTTCCAGCTTTATTTCCCTTACATATTTCATTGTGTCCTTTCTACTTAAAATTGTGGATTTTTTTTGGCTTAAGCTTTAAATGAACTCATCTAATCCAAACTTCCACTTTGTCTCTTCTAAATTGCATATGTTCTCTATGAGACATGGACAAGACTGCTCTTCTGCCACTTAGACCAGCTTGAATAGAATGGTCTGTTCCACACAACACTACACAAGATTGCATTTTTATAGTGTGCAATATTAATTTTGTCCTCACAGGAAAGACACAGAGAAAGTAAGTAGCTATCTCAAAAGATCCCCGTTCTGTGCTAAGTCACTAACTCTATTTTGAAGAGAGATTTAGGACAGTGTTAGTTGGAAAGGGCCAAAACCATACAAGGAACATTCTAGTGCTTGTCTAAATAGGTGATCAAGATGTAATGTTTAGCTGAATTCCTTTGCCCACTTTAATTTACTAGCACAAGTGTAGTTTAAACTCATAAAAAATTTCAAAAGATACTACTGGGTAGATTTTTTGTTAACTTTAGTCAACCAGACCAAAATAGTTTAGGCTGTTGGAGTGATAAATAAAAAAATAATTTAAAAAGTTTTTTAAAAATTGTTTTTGAGGGTCTTGTATTATGAGAAATTTTATATTTATATTTATTTTTTTTTAGGCCAAGGATGGTTTAAATATTATAACCTTCAAACACCAAATAATAAAGGATGTGGGCCTTAAACTTCTATTTTTGGAAATAAAAATATAGAAGGTCTCAAAGTTATTTCTTCTGTTTTAAGAATGTGTGTAATTATGAGCTGGTTTAGATTAGATAAAAGGATAAGTAATTCAATGTTCTACAGTTGACAGCTCTGAGCTGCCTGGAGTCTGACATTGAACTGGGCTTCCTTTACAATGCATTTATGGAGCTAGACACAAAATTATAGAATCATTGAATGCATGGGGGTTGAAGGGACCTCTAAAGGTCATTTAGTCCAGCATCCCTGCAGTGAGCAGGGACCTTTTTAACTAGATGAGGTTGCTCAGAGTCTGGTCAAGCCTGACCTTGAATGTCTGCAGGGATGGGGTCTCCACTACTTCTCTGGGCAACCTGTTCCAGTGTTTCACCACCCTCACTGTAAAGAACATCTTCCTAACTTCTAATCTCCATCTATCCTGCTCTAGTTTAAGACCATTGACCCTTATTCTGTCATGACAAACCCTTGCAAACAGTCCCTCTCCATCCCAATGTGACGTATGTCAAATACCATATGTCGCATATCCCATATGTCACAATGTCACTGACCCCAGTCACATAAAAACCAGCATGGTGACTGTTAAGGCTCCTAACTCAGACAATAAATATCAAGGCATGGTTATGATTTCTCAAGATTTTCATGTTTTTCCATGATTAAAAAAAAAAAACAAAACACATATTTTATGGAATAACGTATTTCATCTGCTGTCCAGCCATTTTCTGTCAGTCTGATCTTATGCCTTTGATTATTGATAAGCTTCAGCTAAACTAAGTAGAAAATCCCCAAGCTCCTAAATTCCTACAGTGTTCATGACAGGGTGACCTATATTGCTGAGAAAGCCCATTAACAGGACCACATTTAAGCAAAAATTAGATTTGCAACTAAAAGCAGTTTCAACTATACATTTGAATTATTTTTTCTTGGTTTTTCTTCACTTGGCTGGCAGCTTAATGATTATTACACTCTCCCCGAAACCATCCCATAATGGAATGCATAGCCAAGATCTAGCAAAGAGTTCTGTGCTTATACTGCATATAAGCTGAGGATATATGGGAAAAATATAGGTAGCCAATTAGAGGGACTCAATTGCCTTCAGGAAGGATGAGAGAGGTGATGGAGAAAGCAAGAGAAGGGAGGATCTTCAGCTTTGGTGATGGTGCTAAAAAGGAATATAAACCACTGACGTCATAAGTCAAATCTCTCATAATCCTCAAACATTTTTCTTATAACAATTTACTGAATCTTTATCCAGTAAACTGTAAACATGTTGCAACCACTTATCTGCCACATAAACCCACGTGCATTGTAACTATCAGATGAGTGGATCAGAGAGGTTGCAGTGGGGAACATGGCATCCTCACCTAGTGCTTGTGGAGTCATCATGGAAAAACAGCCTTTGTGGCTTTCCTCCTTTGAAGAGAGTTTTTGTATTTTAGCTAAAGCTAAAACAGCTCTAAGTCTTTCCAAAGAAGTCATCTCCATGTTTTGATCATTCTCTTCCACTGGGGATCATCTTAATAAGAAAAATACAATGAAAAGAAGAAGTCTGTTGCTCTAGTACATCTGTGAAGATCTCGGCTTTGACAGGTTGTGTTGTTAAATCAGAGATCCTAGCTGGTTTAACCCATCAAGGTATTCAGGAAGAAGTCTAACTTTTATGACTTATTGTATTGATTTGGAGCTCTTCCATTCTTTCAAGTACAGACATTTTTGGGTATTGTCAAAAGAAAAAAATAAAAATATGCACAAATGCAGACTCGGGAAGTGTTTCAATATTTTAAAAAAAATTCTTTGAGCATGGCTATATTATATATATCATGGAAGGCAATGTAGATTTCCTTGATATAACAGAAGTTCCATTTGACTAGCCCACAGGATTTAATGCAATGTCCTCCTGACATCATTTGGGATGAAAAAAGACAGAAAAAGGTGGAGGCTCACCCACTTCCATTAAATAATCTCAACAGCTATTCTCATATGAAATGGAAAGGCATCCTCTGCCAAGAGCTCACATGGCTCTTCATTCTTCTCCAGCATGAAGAGACACAAAATCTCAGAAGACTGTTGGATGACCACTCCACCAGTAAAGCAACTTATTCACCCTAGAAAATCAGCAGATAATACAGATTGGTATTGAAAGAGTGGATTTTGATGGTCTGGGTTCATTTGTCCCACAGACATATGGGATTTTACTATAAACCTCCCTTTAGAACTTACTGGGATAGAAGAACAACCAATCCCAGTATCAAGATGTTTTCTATACTGAGAGAGTACATACTGAAAAATAATCTTTCTTTTATTACTTATTTTATTTCTTTAAGAAACAAAACATTCCTCTCTAAAGACAAGAGGATTAAATCTCCTGTTCATTTTTATTTCTCCCTACTTAACATTAGCCTCACCTTTTCCTATTCTTAACTAAATATTTACTATCCTTAAAGCACCAAGGGTAGTATAAAAATACTTAGATGCTGCCTACAGCTTCCTCATCCTTCTTTCCCATCTTCCAAACTCTTCTACATCAGTTGGGAGCAAGTGGATAAAGATATCTTTGTAATTCTTGCTGGTTATCATAAGGCCTTATTAGATGTTGAACTGTACCATCAGAAAAGTAATGATGCACATCAGATATGATAATCACAGAGAGAAGCTGCACAGAGAGGACCTGTGAAGGACTGATCTTACTTTTTTTTCAAATTAAAGAGGCTCTACCATTGATTTCAAGCTCCTGGTGTCTCGTGAGCTACTCTACATTCTCAGCAATATGTCATCATTAACAATATGTCTGCTTTCTTTTTTAAGCAATATGCCATCATTAATTCTGAGCTGCTGTTTTCCTCAAGACACTCAGCTCAAACCCAGGCTTAATGAGGTTGAGACACACAAAGTGAGATAATTATGTAGGGGGAAATTGAAAATGAAGAAATAAAAAAAAAAGGGGTTGGAGTGTGGAACAGCAGAATTTTGTTAATGTGTTTAAGAAATAGATTTAATCTAGTATAATTTCAGTCCTTCTCCATTTGCCTTCATCATTAGTGCACATGAGATTGAACTTTATGTTTCCCCCTTATTTTGATGAGTTTTTCTTTGTTTTATGAAGCAGCTGATGAAATTTTCCATCATTTGATGGAATCTGATGTTCCTTCCTGGAAAAATGTGTTTTTTTTCAGGGGAAGGTTGACCTGGTAGCTTAAAAAGTGAAATGGTTAACATGACAATCCCACAACTGTCAATAAAAGGAAACTAGTGGTATTTTAAATTATTTCAAATAGCCTCTGCTTCTGGCAAAATCCTGGGAAATACTTACTTAGACAAAATAATCTGCTAGATTACTGGATGTACAAATAATTCTTTAAACCTTTTTAAGTAGTAATATTTCTGCACTTTTTATATAATCTGGTCTGCTTTGAACATTAAAGGTTCAATAATACCAATAAAAATATCTTGTAAAGATATTCTTTTTGTAAAGAGGATGTTCAGCCTGTACTGAAGTGCAGGCTATTCCATGTGGAAACCCAAGTAGTTACAAAATATTAAGTACCTTTTTTGCTCACATTTTAATGGGTAGCTCTTCTGAACATTCACTTCTTATCAATACTGTAATTTATCACTTAATTTCCTCATTAGAATTTCCATCTCTGCATTTTGGGAAGAACAGAAGAGGTGGGATGGAATATCAGAAGTTTTAGGCTTGTTCAATGACAGAACAAGAGTAAAATTTAAGCTAGTTCAAAATTTGTAGAGTGAATCTTCACTTCAGAGTTACTTTTATTAATCTGATCCTGGATCACTCGACCTCAGCATTCCAGTTGGCTCATCTTTAATGAATTATAGGATAAATACAGTTCTGGCTGTAGAAGAAGCCTATAATGAAAAATACATTTTACAAGCTATCTATAGTTACAACACTAGGATAAAGTTTGTGGTTGTCTAAGTTGAGAAGGTTTTGCATTATATATCCAATATAAGAACTTGATGATGTGTGGATCTAAGGTTGAGAATTCGACTTGCATAAGGGATACACACAGGAATGCAAAAAAAGGCTTCCAAAGCAGATGCCGAGGTTTTCTTACATGTCACCTACAACACCTGCAGAAAGTGACCTTATGTATTTTAGATTTTGCCTACATAAAAAATGCAAATCAAGCTCAGCAGAAATTATACAAGAACCAAAGAACAAAGATTATCCACCACAGAGGAAAAAAAGTTTGCTGAGTCCTCATTATACATTTAATTGTCTATAACAAAAAAAAACAAAATGAAAGAAAGAGAGAAAGAAAGAGAGAAAGAAAGAGAGAAAGAAAGAGAGAAAGAAAGAGAGAAAGAAAGAGAGAAAGAGAGAAAGAGAGAAAGAAAGAAAGAAAGAGAGAAAGAAAGAAAGAGAGAAAGAAAGAAAGAAAGAAAGAAAGAAAGAAAGAAAGAAAGAAAGAAAGAAAGAAAGAAAGAAAGAAAGAAAGAAAGAAAGAAAGAAAGAAAGAAAGAAAGAAAGAAAGAAAGAAAGAAAGAAAGAAAGAAAGAAAGAAAGAAAGAAAGAAAGAAAGAAAGAAAGAAAGAAAGAAAGAAAGAAAGAAAGAAAGAAAGAAAGAAAGAAAGAAAGAAAGAAAGAAAGAAAGAAAGAAAGAAAGAAAGAAAGAAAGAAAGAAAGAAAGAAAGAAAGAAAGAAAGAAAGAAAGAAAGAAAGAAAGAAAGAAAGAAAGAAAGAAAGAAAGAAAGAAAGAAAGAAAGAAAGAAAGAAAGAAAGAAAGAAAGAAAGAAAGAAAGAAAGAAAGAAAGAAAGAAAGAAAGAAAGAAAGAAAGAAAGAAAGAAAGAAAGAAAGAAAGAAAGAAAGAAAGAAAGAAAGAAAGAAAGAAAGAAAGAAAGAAAGAAAGAAAGAAAGAAAGAAAGAAAGAAAGAAAGAAAGAAAGAAAGAAAGAAAGAAAGAGAGAAAGAGAGAAAGGTGAAAGTCTATGGAGCATGTTGGGATCTTTTGTTTCTCTAATCTAAAATCCACAATAAGGAAAGAGACAGATGCATTAAATTCTACTTCATGTGTGCTTAGCTGGATTTAAGATAAATATATTTTAAACCATTATCAACACTGCTTCCTTATTTTCTTGTCATTCTTTTTTAGTTACTTGTTTTAGTGACAATAGGCACGGCATTTTCACAATCAGTAATTATCAAAGGATACTATTTGTCTGTTGCTGAGAATTTCTAGGGGTAATTACATTGAGAATCACTTTGGAAGAAATCCTAATACATTCTTGTATTTTTCTTTTGTCTGAAAGGGCTTGTAGTGAGAGTAAAAGAAGTAATGGATCAAAACTTGAAGAAGGGAGATTTAGTTCAGACACTAGGAGGAAATTCTTTAGAGTGAGGGTGGTGAGACACTGGCACAGGTTGCCCAGGGAAGCTGTGGAAGCCCCACCCCTGGAAGTGTTGAAGGGCAGGTTGGATGGGGCTTGGAGCAACCTGGTCTGGTGGGAGGAGTCCCTGTCCATGCAGAGGGCTTGGAACTAGATAATCTTTAAGGTCCCTTCCAACCCAAACCATTTTATGATTCCATGATTCTATGATGATAATAGCAATGGCTCCCTTCAACATGGTAACCTCTGAAGCATTACACATTTTTTTTCATCAACCACTTTTTCCAAGATTTTTCTTCCCTTTTCTACTAATGTATCTATTGCTACCTCTGTTTACTCCAAGTATCTCCTGATACATTTTCAGCTTTATTCCCCCAGCACCTCATTTCTGTTTCTCCCTTTTTAAAGCTCAGCAATACTGAAATTTCAAGATCAATGTGATTTTATACTAGATATATATTTAACTTTCTTTATTCCTTTCCCAACCACCATGGCTGTATCTTCCAAGGTTTTGACTATGCTCATCTACTTTGATCTCTGCTTGATTTTACAGCATGACTATTTGGAGTGAGGGATGTCTGTGTTGTCAGTTTTAAGGGTTTCTTTTAATATCTGTGAACAAGCCTGCCTGAGAGATTTATCATTTGTGTCCAGAAGAGCTGCCTCCTAGTGTCACCCATCATTACATGGTTTCTATTTGCTTTCCCTTCCTCTCAGCTTCCTGAACAAGATAAACATTAAAAATCATGCAAAAATAACCATTCTCCTGCTTTAGTCTGTATTTTGATTTCCTTAGCAAGGCTGCAGAAACAGGAAAAAATGCTGTTTTGTTTAGATTCCTCTAAGGAACCAGGATGTAAAAGTGAGAACAGTAAAATACACTGTTTTAAAATCTTGTTTTTCCTTTATTAACCAAAGGAAAAACTTTTTATAATGTATTTTCTCCATAAGAGACCAATTTTTGGCATTTTGTCACTGTTTTAGGACACTAGTAGCCATCTTTCTGAAATGACAATATCCCTTTGTCAGTTAGTTAAATGATTCACCATGTAATACTAATTGGATAACCCAGAATTTTTTCAGAACTCACACAAATTGCTTCTAGTAAGAAGATGATATACAGATCTTACATGCTCACTTCTCACAATTTGCTTTCTGGCCCAATGTGTCCTACTGAAACCTCTCTTCTCACTCACATTCCCCAACTCTACTTTCTAGTCTTCCCTAGTTTTGTCATAACTGGCTCTGCTAATTCAATTTGAGATGAAACCACACAGATTAAAGTCCTAATCAGAACTATGTCTCAGCTTCAATGATGATCAATGGAGTTCAGTCAGTAAATTAAATAAAGTGTAGGCATTAGGGACACAGTTTGTGTCTTTAAATATCTGATAAATTTCACTAAACTATTTGCCAGTTAGGTGCCTAAGCTCTAGTACTGATTGAAATGTTATCATGTGCTCGTACATGTACAGCCACTGAGGGTTGGGATAAAATTACTTGACACTGATAAGAGTGGAAATTAAAAAAGTGTCAGAAAGTGCAGGAGTGAGATTATATAAGTCTATGTCCCTTCAGATGTTGGGAACCCTTCAAGCGGTCACCACTGGATGGACTTCTCCATTCAGAAACCCCCCTGTTTTTAGGTTAAACATAGTTTGGGCTGTCTGCTCACCTGTAGGTGAGTTTTGTTGTGGCTGTGATCATAAACCGTGTCTTTTCTCACAGGTTGGAGGCCCTTAGCATGCCAGAGCAGCAAGAGAGTTGGCAAAGGAGTTATATATGTGGTTGCCAGCACACACACAGGTCAACTTGACACATATCTTCAGTACATGTTAGCTAAGAGATGAACATACATACAAGGTCTGTCAGGTTATAGAAGTGGCCACTTGTGTAATAAATGGATATTATAACTATGACCCTTGTGTAGGTTCTGTTTGAAATCACTAGCTCAACATAAAATTTCTTCCACAAGGGACTGCTGAGCTACATTCTCTTTCACATGACTGTAAATAATCAAGTTATGGATTCAGCTGCAGTTGTCTGCAATGCAGGTGCTGAGTTCACATTCCCACTGGAGCAGCAGAGGACTACCCAGCCTGGAGAGGATGGAAGTAAGAGAATGGCAAAACCTCACATGCCTCACAAAACTAAGGAATTTTAGCATTTATTTGAAGATCACACCCAGTACTTCCTCTAAATGCAGGTGGAGACGGACAGTGTTTATAGGGTCACCCAGTGTATTATCTTCTTGGACATCTCTCAAGTAAGGAATCAGCAAATAAGACTCAAAAATTGGGGGTTTCAACCTTGCATCTAACAGACATGAAGACTGAGATAAAAAATATATAAGTACAAACTTAACTGAAATAAACTGGCATCTGGGATATGTGGTCCTTAATGATTTGCAATTTCAAGGGAAAATATCTGTCAGTGAAGCAACTGTCAACACAATTTCTTTTGCTTGATCTACATCTGTACACAGCTCTTTTGTTTATGTCCAGGATTCATGCTTTTAGAACATTCTACTTCTTATTTCCACTGCAGCTTTTCAGAGGCCCATTGAAGAGAAATGCTTTTCCTCAAAGCAAATTACAAAGAGCTGGGAATAAACACACAGCAATGAAAATAGGGTGTAAAATGTGAAAAGAAACCAAAGTTTATTTAACATGCAAAGGGGAAAAAAAGCTTTTGTTCCAAGGCATTTTTTCAGCATATGGTTACAAAGTAGGAATGTCAGTGCCAAAAAGAGTGATCACTAATCTGTATCCTCTTGGTTTTTCCCCACAGAAATCTAGTTACAGTTTTTTTCTTTATTCTCTTGGGTTGTTCAAATTAGGGTAAGTCATCCATAAAGTCTCATGTATAATTCATGCAAAGACTTAGTACACTGTGTATTTGCCCTGCTTCAGTAGAACTACATTACTTTAATTTGACTTTTTATATACAGTGTTTATTTAAAATTTTAATTAGAGTCATAATTATGTCTCATATTGACAACAGTCAATATCAATAGCAGAGCTGGACAAAAACAATTAGATCAGGAAGTTTTTTTATAGGTCAATTTTTTTTCTTCCCCTGTGCCCTCAATTAAAGAGCATATGAAGAAAAAGTCACATATATCTTGTTATAAAGATAAAATAAAACAAAACGGTATTGAAATGAAAGAAAGAATTGCCAGATATTAATGGGAATTTCTGAAAATTTAGTGTAGTTTATGATCTCACTTGCATTCTAGGTAAATAGATGAATAATAACTGTACTGAAAGCATTTAAAATATACTATTATGAAAGCACAGGGATTCTGAGATAAAACAGATCTACTGAATCTGTAAAAGCTGTAGGGAAGTATTGACAGAAAGCAGAATCAGTGAGATAATTATTTTTCATTTTTCTAATGTTAATTATGAACTAGTTCTATAACTGAAGTTAAGGGATATCTGCAATTATCTCTCCCATAACAACAACAGAATATCACAACAGAATCTATTATTTGTCTTTCTTATTGCATTGAAGGTGATAATCAGGCTAATCAAATACGTGCCAGGAAGCTTCTAGTTTTTGTCATCCAAGTAACAAACCAGAAAGTATTCTCTTATCAGGTTTCAAAGCCCTAAACAGCTTTCTGATAGTAGCCAGCTGAGTTTATAAGTATTCAGAACACCCTCCTCCTTGTGAGAATATTTAAATCAAGCCTTTCATGAAGAGTATCTTAATCAACACATTCAAAGCTTTCCTAAGGGATTATATCCTGTGTTCAAATTAATGATTGCTTACTTCACTTTAATCAGTTGTTGACCAAAATATATTAGCAATGCTTTAAGTAGACCCAGTAAGCTGTAAGTAATCAGCAGCTTGACCACTGGGCTACTAACTTATGTCTATGGAAAAGATTTTCTCCGATTACAGAAGGAATGGAAGAATGCCAGAGAAACTAGAGGACATTGTAGGTAAAAAGAGACTCATTCCATCTCTTCCTCAAAAGAATGGCTTGCACCTTGGTGGTGATGACATTTGCTCTTGCAGATGATAACTTCAGATCTGAGTTTTCCATGCCACCTGGAGAGTCAATGAGAGGCAGATTCCCCATGCCCAGGACAACTAATTTTCAGAATGCAGCTGCTGAATGAGAGTGGACATTGTTCCTGTTTGCTAGCATCTAGGGAAAAAGAGACTCCTTCCATCTCTTCCTCAAAAGAATGGCTTGCACCTTGGTGGTGATGACATTTGCTCTTGCAGATGATAACTTCAGATCTGAGTTTTCCATGCCACCTGGAGAGTCAATGAGAGGCAGATTCCCCATGCCCAGGACAACTAATTTTCAGAATGCAGCTGCTGAATGAGAGTGGACATTGTTCCTGTTTGCTAGCATCTTAGAAGAAGTGGGTGATGCTCCATTTATCACGGAGACAAAATCCATAGGTGCTCCCGATACTTTTTGACTCCATCAAACACCTTGAATGAAACAGTCACAGGAATTAGTGTTCTGGGATACAGTGCTGCTGATTAATGACACAGCAGACCATGTAACAAGCTAGAGTAAACCCTCTGTAGATCAGTATTTTTACTTCTGACAGTGGAATGTAGAGTACAGCTAGAGACTGAATCTAGGAAAAGAGCAAGAGAAACAGTGCTCATCTCCAGATGTCTGGCAGTTTTCAACAGTGTGTGCTGGAGCCAGAGTGCATATTCATTGTTTTGTGCTTAATGCCCCTTCATGGACTTTTTCTTCATGAAAGTGGTTAATCACTTCTGGAATTTAATTATATTTTTGGCCTCTGCAGAGTCTTACAAAGAGTTCTGCAGTTTCATTATTTTCTCTTTGAGAAAGATTCTCTGTCATGTTCACAGTTCAGCTTGGTACAGTCATACTCTGCTGTATATGAAGTTTTCATAACATTCACAGTTTTCATTTGCCTCTTCTGAACTGTCTGTACAACTCCTTGAATGGCAGCTATTCCATATAGCCGAGGCTGTTTTAATTATTTTTTTTCCCTCCTTGCAACTTTTGTCCTTCTCCCTCCCTTCTTTGGTACACAAGTATCAGCCTTACCTGAAATGAGTGCACCAGGTAAGAACAATAACAATTACTTTTGTATTCCTTTCTATAAAGATCCTGCATCCTATTTGTCAGTTTTAACCACCATTGGTAAGACTGGATAGTTTTAGGTCCCCAGGAAATCTAAGTTGGTTTTCCAGTGCTTATATTTTTTAATTTAACAATTCATTCCCACTTGAATGATCTATGTGTTGGTATCTTTTTCTTTTCTGGGTCTTCCCCACCAGCAGAAACAAAGACCTCTATCATTAAAGAAAAATGCCCATGTCTTCTGCTATACCAATGCAATCCCACACTTTAAGGATCATTTGAGTCTGGAAAGCCCAAACTGAGTACAGGAAAGCTTTTATATGAATAATAAAGAGTATCCAAACTTACTTGATCTAGAATTTCACCCCTGCTAAAACTCTGAAAAAAAGACTAACTGAAAACCCAGATTTTAAAGCTTCTCTGAGAATATTACACCACAAAGACACAGACAATGTAAGTACCAAGTTAAGGAGAGTTACAGTGCTATGGCATTTGTCAGTGCAGATCACTCCTCAGGAACAGGAAGTATTAACAAATTAACATAATGTCACTTTTGAAATAATGAAAAGTTGACAATGAGAGGATTATAAAACAGGGGAAGTATCTTTTTCGCTGCCTTCCTCAGTATTCTGCAACTTCTTAAGTCACTTTTTTTGGAGCAAGGCAGTTCAAGAAGCAGCAGGTCTCAGTTCAGATGGAAACATCATGAGAACTTCTATATAGGTTGTTTAGATTTATTTCTAAAGCTCTGACAATGGATTTTCTCAACAATTTTTTTGCAATTATTACATTGTTATGTTGAAATGTTATTGCAATTTCAAACAGTAACAGTTTTCCCTGGTAATCAGCAAATAGCTTACACTCTGGGAGAAGAGATACAAGCTAACAGTGGTCCACAGAGAAAAATAATGGTATTTTATTATATATTTTATATACTTGGTATTTATTAATTTCCTTGCTGGAAGATAATACCTTGATTTTTGTTTTGTTTATTTTCTGATATTTATATTGTTTTTTTACAATACTGTGTTAGGGTTATTCATATTTACCCATTTATAAAATTGTCAGCATTATTCATGGAGCACCAGATCAGACTATCCTTAAATAAAATTCATTACCATGTACATTTTTTTTTCAATTATCTCTAACACACTAAATTACAAACCATGACAAAATGTGGAAATAAGGTACATGTACTCCAGCACATTTCACCTCTCAGAGGAAAAGTCTTCACTAAGATTTCTTCTGAGAGGCATGCAAAGGAGGCTTTAAGGTAAAGCTGTCAAAGCTTCTTGTTGGAGTATTGTTATTTTTCCCCCGTTTGTTTGTTTGTTTCAACTACTTTTTCTTCACTTAAAACTGTTTAAATTAAAAGCTCAATTCTTTTAGCTATTTTAATTATGTTCCCTTACCAGTAACAGAAAACATTTATTACTGAAATAGTGATGTCCACAACTTAACCAGCATGAAGAACTACAGTTATTGAGATACTTTGGTGGTTGTTTCCTGCGAACTGGGCTGCTGAACAGAATATAGAAAATTGGGGGGTTTGGGGAGTTAAAATATGTTTCACATGCACTGGAAAAGAACACATTCCTCTTGTGCTGACTTAGCAAAATTTAAACACAAACGTTCCTGTCTTGCATACAGGTTTGCTGCCTTTGAAAAGAAACAGAATGCCTTCAGTACCTGAAAATTGCATTTCACAAACAGACAAACATCAGAGATAAATTTCATTATTAAATTCTACCAAAGAACAAGTCAAACATAGGTTACAGATCTTGCCTCAGAAAATTTCTCCATGGAAATTGAGCTTTCCTGCTTTTTCTAAAGACTTTTGCTCTGTCAGTTCTTTTGCAGATACAATTTCCTAACTCTCTACAGCAAAGGCACAGAAGATAGATCCCTGCAATCTACCTGTGAGTCAGACAGCAGGTCTGTAGGACTGTAGAAAGGGAATAGCTTGTCTCAAATACATATGGTTGGCTCCCCACCAAATCCACATTCCTACTGTAGGTGAAATTTGACACTGAAAGCAATGAAGCTATTCAGAAGATCATTTTTTTTTATCCTGCTTTTTTAAAATGTAATTTTTATTATTCCCCTGAATGCAACACTTCTTGCAAAATCTCATTATTTATCCCACTCACACATGGAGCATCACCTTGAGGATGCTCCAAACACTCAGGGTTAAGCCTGAAGATTGTCAGCAAATTGGCAAACTTGCCAGTCTTTCTGTTTCTAAGGACTGTGGAGACCTGCTCCTGCCTCACTCCCATAAAAAGCCTTTTGAGTCATTAAAGTCTGTAGCTGAATGACTTGACTCAGAACAAATATCAGTCAGGGAAATAATGTGACATGATCTTCCAGACCAAAATGAGTAAGATACATATTTCCTACATTTAGACATCTACCTGACTGTAGACATCTGTATCTGAGGTACTTAGATGGATCCTTTATTATAGTCAGTAGAGAAATTGGCATTTGCAGGATGAGATTCCCATCTGCTAAGGCAGTTGTTTCTAAGAGAGGATATGTGAATAGCTATCTGGAAGTGGCTATTTCTCTCCATTAACTGCTAAAACCCAGCAAACAAACAAAAAGGTTTTGATAGCTAGATCATAGAAAGAAGTTCAAAGTCAGACAGGGTGAGTCTGATCAAGAAATCTGCCTATGACATAACAATGACAGAGTGATGTTCTGTGGCAGCTCTTGAGAAGACAGGTTTTGTCATAACACATGTAACATGTTCATGCTAATGTGTACAGTTGAAAGGTGATATAAATAATTGCACAGACTCTCTTAACAACAGAATTCAAACTGTTTACAAATGTCATTCATGGATTTCTCAAAAGCTGGAAGAAAGTGAAAACATTTCAAAGCATAAGAAAACCTAGCATACAGTTAAAAAATAATCAAGTACTTCTTAGCTTAGGTATAGCATTATATTCACCTGTTGTTAGTGATTAGCTTTTTGTGACTATCAAGGCAAGTGACATTATGAACAAGCCCACAGATTTCAAAATCTTACTGTATTTTAGCATGTATTATTTCACTGTGCCAAAATGTGCATCCAACACATATTATCCCTTATGCACTTATTTGTTGTTATGTTTCTTAAATTTCAGTTAAGACAGTCAAAGAGCATGGAGAAGTTCATGCAACTGACAACTAAAACATGAACAGTAAATACTTTGATATACAAATTAAGATAAAAATGATGTGGCTAAATTATTCTTGTATTCTTATCATTTACTGAAAGAAAAATATGATAGCTTCACTTAAAATTTGCTGAAGAGACAGAGAATTAAATTACAGTTAATATTTATAATTAGTAATTCAATTAATTTTAGTTCTTCTGCACATTTCACAAATGGATGTGTCAAAAGGTTAAACTGAACTGCAGAACATTATTATACCCATGCATTATTGATTAAATAGCAACTGTGAACAAGAAAATAATCTTTGAGTGCAAGGCTCTCTACAAAAGCATCATTACTGTGGGTCATATACAAAATGGAGACAAGCTTTACAATAGTAAATACCTATTTTGATGGAACTTTTCTACTGGTCTTGTGCTATCAGAAATTGTCATTAAGTATCAGTTACTTTCTTACTACAGTGATCAGTACTCTTAGGCAAAGAAAAAATTATAGAAATGCTTGAAAGTTAAAATTAAATATAGTAGAGCTTTGCCTGTTTCAGTGTTTATCTTCTCACCAGTGAAAATCATATCCTACTGATGAGAAAACATTTATTTTTTAAACATATTGGATGAAACTAATGAGACAAATGCACATTATCTTGTTTGACTTCATCTGAATCTAGAAGAATTTTTTTTCTTTTCAACTCAAAAGACAATGTCAGTGAAGCAAAACCAAGTTCTGAAGCCTCTGAAAAGCTGGTGCACTTCACTTGAAGTCGATGAATTGATGTACTGATATCTACAGAAGGAAAGAAAATACCTATGGAAACATTCATTTTTTTATAGCATGAAGGCTACTTTAGTGAAGAATTATAGTAATACAGATTTAAAACCACATGCCACCAAGACCAACAAGAGAAGAAAAGAAGATTCGATCTACTGTCTGTATATGGGTTAGATAAAACAACTTAGTATTTTGGATCCCTAAGAGGACTCTTGGGGTTTGAACCTACCCTCCCCAAAACATTTCAGTCAGCATTGAGCATATCTGGAAAATGTTATTGTGTTTAGACGTATGTAATGAAAAACATGATTGTAAAAAAAAATAAATTTTTGTTCTTGTTCTATTTATTTTTTTCATACAGTGGGTCCCCAGCCAGATGTACATATTAACTATTTATTCCTTACACAGGCACAATCTGGAGCACAATACTCTCCAGAATCTGCAAAACAACATGTCAAACAAAACTAACATAATTCACCTAGTAGTTGCAGCCTGTATCTGTTTTCCAATCACATTCCACTCACCTCTGCAGCACTTAACATCTCATATGTGCACTTTTTAACCTACACAATTGTCTCTCATTTATCACTTCTTGTTCTTTCTTCTTTCTTTCTTATTTTTAATCCTCACATTATACCTTGTAAGCTTTTGCAACCAGAACATCTTTGAAACTGCAACTTCAGCAGCTGTCCCAGGACAAAGATGGAACAATGAAATGGTGAAGCAGGCCCTTGTTTGTAAACAATTTGTTCACATATATCTTTGTCTAGCTGCTTAACTTGATTTTCTGGTTGGAGATTGAGCCAATTTTCTCTTCATTTGTATGCTTTTAGTGCACTGATTCATGCACCATAGAATTTAAATTATCTTCCCTCACACTGGGAGCTAAAAGGTAGTCTTATCTGCAAAACTCTTCTTAACATGCTCATTCATCACCTATACCAATATATTTCTAAAAAGCAAGCCTAACAATTGCAATGGATATAACAGACTTGTGTCCTCCTACTTTAGAGGAGTTCATTGAGGCATTGTTCTGGCATCAAAAGCTACAGTGCAAAACCTGAAACTAAACTTTGTCTCCATGTGGAGTTGGAGGAGAGAGGAGAGGAGAGGAGAGGAGAGGAACTTGTGTCCTCCTACTTTAGAGGAGTTCATTGAGGCATTGTTCTGGCATCAAAAGCTACAGTGCAAAACCTGAAACTAAACTTTGTCTCCATGTGGAGTTGGAGGAGAGAGGAGAGGAGAGGAGATCTTACTAATTTTTACAAATATCTGTGGGGTGGGTGCCAAGAAGAGTGGGCCAGGCTCTTCAGTGGTGCCTCGTGATAGAACAAGGAGCCACAAGCAAAAACTGGAAAACAGGAAAAACTTTTTACTGTAAGAGTGATGGAACCTTGGAACGGGCTGCCCAGAGAGGCTGTGGAGTATCCTTCTCTGGAGACTTTCAAGACTCATCTGGATGTGTTCTTGTGTGATCTGCTGTGGGGCATCCTCCTTTGGCAGGGGGGTTGGACTGGATGATCTCCAGAGATCCCTTCCAACCCCTGCCATTCTCTGATTCTATGGTTTTAAGTAATTTTGTCATTGAGTGACCACATCTATTTAGCAGTGTTCATCTATGGCAATCAGTTTTGTAAATATAAGTTTTGTTTTATATATAACCCAGGTATCTCACACAGGAAGCAGCATTGCCTCATCTTTGCAAGTTGACAAGGACTAAAAGACAAATTCACACAGACACTGACCATGAGGGAAAAAGAAAGAAATAGAAAGAAAGGCTTAAAAGATTCTAATAGGATTAATTCTCTCCATACCACCAGCAGTTTTTGCACTAGGGTTAAAAGCCTCTATAAAAACAAAACATGAAAAAAAAAAGCCAACAACAAGCCATCCCCCAACAACAAACCAAACCAAACAACAAACCAAGGTCTTCCTTATCAGTTTTGTGTGTCTTCTTTTTTATTGTATTACCTTTGCCTTGAGAAACCCCTGTAAATTAATACACAATCCTTGCACACAAAATATTTTATTGTGTAATGAGTTGCATCTAGCTCAATGAGATGGATCACATGGAGAATAAATGGCTGGTTCCCTGCTTGTCCTTCATGTTAAAATCCAGCAGAAATACTGAAGGACTAAAAATAATAAAAAGCCAAAGGCATCCCAACTGTTGTAGAATGCTTACTTCAGATTTTATGCAAGATTAATCAGGGAGCACTCTCAATCTGTACTGTCTGCAGACTTTTTGTTCTAATCTGTTTTATCAGCAACACAGGTCTTGAATTTAAGTTTTATATAAAAAAAAAAAAAAAACAACCAACCAAACAAAAAAAAACACTAAACAAAAAAAACGAAAACAACCCAAACAAACACACAGAAGAGAAACAAAAACTATGGGTTTTGTTGGTGGGTTTTTAAAAGTAAATTTGAAGGATGTGATGCACAGAGAATGACAAAGGGAGGAGGAAAAGTTGTGTCCTTGACAGCATTAGATTCATATTTCACCTTACTTAGCTAAGTAAAATGTGTTGTGTCAAGCACAAAAAAAAAACAACTGAAAGTTGCCAAAATGCTGTTCCTCTGGACAAAGGAATATCATTCTTAGAATTCTCCAAATAAACTAGTAATTGATGACAACTTTGAGACAAGGATTTACCCTTGTTTTCTCCAGTCAAGCAGAGGAATGCAGAAAAACTGACTACCTTAACCAGTCCTGTCTCATTCAGAACATCTAATCTGGCTTGGTTCAGAGCACAGATCCTCTGCAAGAAACCAGGGAGAAGATGTCATTTTCAAAGAACCGATTTCTGCTTGCACACCCTGCAGCAGCTTATCTTCTGCCAGCTGAAAGGGCAGTGGGGTTCTTCAGTGTGCTGGTTTGGTGGGAGTTTTGGTTAGCGAGGGAAGTGCCCCAGGAGGGGCTCCAGTAGGAAGCTGAGAAGCTCCCCCTGCTCCAAACTCAGCCAAGGAGCCATTAAAGGGAGAGAATAGATGCGCCTCTGCCATTAACATACTAAAGAACCGATATAACACCTGAGCTCAGAGGCACCTGGGGGAGAAAAGCTGTGCTGGAGAGTGAGAATGGTTCTGATGGTTGGTGAGGAAGAAGGGTAAGAAGGTGTGTGAAGGACCAGGTATTTCCTTACACGAACATGAAATGTCCTTTGAGTCAGCCGACAAAACTGACTTAAAATGGCGTCTCCACGCGGCGCTGAACCCCCTCTGTGTGTGTGGGGGGGGCAGCTGCTGCGGGGGAGGAGCCGCGGCCGGAAGCAGGGGCGGGACTAGGTCCCATCTGATTGGCTGAAAAGCCTGGAAATACAAAACCGGCCAATCGGGAGCGCAGAAAACCCCATGAGAGAGGCAGCGCGGCACGCCCCTCTCTCTCTCTCGTCCTCTCCTCATGTGTTCGAGGCGGTCGTCTACACACACTGCCTGCCGCCGCCATTTTTTTCCTGCCGCGCGCTGCCGCCCGGCCCCGCCGCTGGGAGCTGCCCCCCTGGCCGCC
>NW_009951949.1:355425-373092 GCF_000747805.2 Chaetura pelagica | reverse complement strand
CCTCCTTCCCTCACTTAAATAAGTAAATAAGGTGTGTAACTAAGGTGTACCCATATATGTTTAATGTGTTGTAATCACTCCTTTTGAACCTCCTGCCCCAAATTGCTTTGTTTTCCCCACAATAAACCGTGCATTTCTTTAGAAATATTAGTAAGCACCGAGCAAGTTATTCACTCGAAAAAGTCAGGGCATAAGCCCCTGTCTCCTCTGTGTGAGGCGATACCCACGTGTGGATCTCTCAGCAAATCCTGATAAGTTAATACACTCCAATAAGGAGATTTAATAGGTCACGGATCGTGACAAGGTGCCCAAGCAGAAGTTTCCCTGCAACCCATGGCAAGATGGCAGCTGTGCCCCTGCACTTGTGGAGGAACGTGGTGGAACATTCCCTGAAAGAGCCAGGAGGAGTCAACTTGGACACTGGACTTGGATTTTGTGGCCAGGGGATTTGCTGCCTGGAGACTTGAATTGCACAGCTTTGGAAGACCCCGGGGCCAGGGGAGTTTGTTCCTGAAGCAGCTCGTGACTCTGTGGGAAGCCCAGGCTGGAGCAGCTCCGGACCTTGTGGGAAGGACTCATGGAGGAGAGGTTGGTGGAGGACTCTCTGCCATGGAGTAGGGAAGAAGGGCAGGACTGCAAGGAATCCTTCTTCCTGAGGAGGAAGGAACAGCAGGAACCACCAGCCTGTGAACTGACTCTCAACCCCATCCCCATCCACCTGTGCCGCTGGGGGGAAGGAGGGAGAGAAACCGGGAACAAAGGGTTTTGGGCCCGGGGAAGAAGGGAGGGGTGGGGTAACATATGCAAGCCCTGCTCTGGGTGTGTCTGTGTCCTGTGGGTATTTGATGAGTGTGAAATTAAATGATTATTTTTTCCCCAAGTTGAGTCTGTTTTGCCTGGGACCTTAATGGGTGAAGATCCCTCCTTGTCCTTTGTCTGAACCCATGAGCTTTGTCCTCCTCATCCCAGAGTGTGTGTGAGGGGGGAGCTGAGTGAGCGGCTTCGGGGCTGTTTCTTTGTTGTTGTGTTGGGCCCAAACCACAACATTCAGTTACCTCTCCCCAGAGCTGTCTCTGCTGTTCCCTTAGTGTCAGTTTTGTCCTCTAAGAAAAGTTTTTGCATTGTCTTTGAGAAGAAGTTATTTGAGAAGTTCTATCTTAATTCTCTACATAAACAGGTGACATAACTTTGCCTCCAGTATTCAGTCTGCACCTATTGGTATATGAAATCTGAGCAACTTTTTTTTCAAGATACCATTATTGCTGAAGGCAATCAGATTTAAGTAAAATGTCTTTAAGGAGAGAAAACAATATCAGAAGAAAAAAGGGGGTGGGGGGAGAATCCATGTTGTAGGATAATGATGTCTCAGAGTTAGATGTCATAAAAAATAAAACCTTAACTGCACAAACCTGTGTAGAAAGCATTTACTAAAGCAGTCGTTAGGATTTATCCCAAAGGATATTCAACTCATCTTTCAGAAAGCAGCAGGGCTAAGCCCAGAAAGAAATCATAGAAAAGAAACATTCAGTAATGCAAGGACAAATTATCCTTTTTGAAAATGGTATAGGATCTTTCTACCTGCTGGGCTTAATTTAAAAATATAGTGATACGTTATTGAAGGGGGGAAGAGCAGCTCCGGACCTTGTGGGAAGGACTCATGGAGGAGAGGTTGGTGGAGGACTCTCTGCCATGGAGTAGGGAAGAAGGGCAGGACTGCAAGGAATCCTTCTTCCTGAGGAGGAAGGAACAGCAGGAACCACCAGCCTGTGAACTGACTCTCAACCCCATCCCCATCCACCTGTGCCGCTGGGGGGAAGGAGGGAGAGAAACCGGGAACAAAGGGTTTTGGGCCCAGGGAAGAAGGGAGGGGTGGGGTAACATATGCAAGCCCTGCTCTGGGTGTGTCTGTGTCCTGTGGGTATTTGATGAGTGTGAAATTAAATGATTATTTTTTCCCCAAGTTGAGTCTGTTTTGCCTGGGACCTTAATGGGTGAAGATCCCTCCTTGTCCTTTGTCTGAACCCATGAGCTTTGTCCTCCTCATCCCAGAGTGTGTGTGAGGGGGGAGCTGAGTGAGCGGCTTCGGGGCTGTTTCTTTGTTGTTGTGTTGGGCCCAAACCACAACATTCAGTTACCTCTCCCCAGAGCTGTCTCTGCTGTTCCCTTAGTGTCAGTTTTGTCCTCTAAGAAAAGTTTTTGCATTGTCTTTGAGAAGAAGTTATTTGAGAAGTTCTATCTTAATTCTCTACATAAACAGGTGACATAACTTTGCCTCCAGTATTCAGTCTGCACCTATTGGTATATGAAATCTGAGCAACTTTTTTTTCAAGATACCATTATTGCTGAAGGCAATCAGATTTAAGTAAAATGTCTTTAAGGAGAGAAAACAATATCAGAAGAAAAAAGGGGGTGGGGGGAGAATCCATGTTGTAGGATAATGATGTCTCAGAGTTAGATGTCATAAAAAATAAAACCTTAACTGCACAAACCTGTGTAGAAAGCATTTACTAAAGCAGTCGTTAGGATTTATCCCAAAGGATATTCAACTCATCTTTCAGAAAGCAGCAGGGCTAAGCCCAGAAAGAAATCATAGAAAAGAAACATTCAGTAATGCAAGGACAAATTATCCTTTTTGAAAATGGTATAGGATCTTTCTACCTGCTGGGCTTAATTTAAAAATATATTAATAAGTTATTGAAGGGGGGAAAAAAAAAAAAAAAAAAAAGAAGAAAAAAAAAAAGGGCTGCTTGGCTATTTGTTTATGTACTGTACTAAATTCACTTCAATACCTGAAAAAAAAACAGAAAAAATGTTAAGGAAGGGTCATGTCTTCTTTCAGACTTCCCTTGAATTTTCTTTTATAGTGGTCTCTTCTACATCATGATTTTTTTTTAAAAAAAACACATGCTCTTAAACATTAAGAGACTTTTCCAGGTTTGTTTACAAGAGGAAAATTACAATTCACTGGATGCATTAAACTAATGAGTACTCAACCTATTCAGAATTATCTCTGCATTCATGACTAGTTACTAGATGGTGAGGTAGAGTATTTTAGGACATATCAAATGGCACTAGACGCCTATATTTAGGCAAATTATTTGCAATATAGGTATCTTTAGCTCCCAACATGAAAAACAACCTCAAAAGTCAGGGCGTTTGCCTTCAAGCATATTTTTCCAAAATCTTAGTGTTTCTTCAAGTCAAGGACTGCTTTTAAACTTTGTTCAGGGACAACCAGTTGCAAACAGAACTTAACACAACTGATGGATTAATAGTCCATTGTAATATGCTTTTAAATCAATGGGCCAAGATAGAGATATTTGCCTAATGCCTTCTCTTTAGGAGTTTTTCCATTGTGTACCTTCAGGAGTTTCAACTTGCCAAGTGATAACAACTCGGAGACTTACTCATGAAACACACTTTACTAGCCGGCAGTGTTAACATGGTCAGTGGAATAAACAGAATGGGATGTGATTTAGTGAACTATAGCAAGACTAAGATGGGGAGTCTGGAGTTAGACTGTCACTGAAAAATTCTAAATTTTCCAAGTGGATATTTTCTGAAGAAGAGCTAATGCTGGAAAGTGGTGAGAATTTTCTCAGCCTCACGATAGAAATTATCAAAGCAACGATGTCCTATGATTAGCTAACTGTCCAAGTGCCAGTTTATTCAGCCATGAGAGACCTCATTTCAAGTTTCTGCTTAATACGATCCAGATCAAAGTCTTCTGCATTCGAGCTGAATGCCCTAAATTCCATATTATAACATAATTTTCTCTTTACCTCAGTGAATTTTTAACTATTCTATCAAGAGAGAAAATAAGACAAATTCAACTGAAAACATAAAATACCAATGTGCTTAAAGCTTTCACCACAAACTTCCCCAAATATAAAGCATGTTTTTTTCAACAAAGACTTCACTCTGGCTTTTCCAGCCTGCTTTAGCACTCTGGCTGTCTGAGTTGATGTCCAAAGAAGATGTATTTTCACTGAATAAGTGCTACAGGCTTTGGATTCATCTTGATGCAGAGCGGGCTTTTTTTTCTTTGATTGATGGGAGGTGAGTTTGCAACCCTGTTATAGTTTTCTACTTATTATTTTTCCTTTAAGATAATCCTGAAAGCATTAAATAAAACTGTGCTCATTATTGGAAACCAATTATTTGTAACCTGGGGCAACTTTCTAAATCATTTTTTTTCTTGGGGCTCCATACATTTTTTCTCAATTCAACTGCTAAATTACCATAGTTTCCCCACCCCTGAATTATCCTCAGCGTCCAATATCTATGCAGTTTGAAAAAATAAGATTGGAAACAGTCTGTCAAGCAAAGTAAGTGATTAACTCAAAACATTTTTGCCTGTTTCTTCTTTTTTTCCAGCCCCACCTAAGCCATTCCCTTTAACTAGATTTAGTAGCCAGAACATGCAAGCAATAACCCATCTCCTTAGTAATGGGTAGTTCTAACTATACATTTACTTAGGCATTCAAGTTACATGGCAGGTCTCAGCTGCTTATTGATTTTACTCCATTAAAATAGATGGTTTTGTTTAGCATTGAAAAAGTGAACAGTTTTCCTGACACCAGCCACTTGTTTAATAGTCTCAGGATAATCTATATTTCATTAAAATGATGACTTATTACACCCAAGCACTCTGCTGTCTTCTTAACTATTGATTTAAGGCAGTTTAACACTTGTATAGCATACAATAAATTGGTCTGGACTGGCAGCACTTTGCTATAAAGTCATTCTTAACTATATAAACACTGAATTGGACTATATTAAAGATGTTCTTCAGATTGGTTTCTGGGAGAGGATTATTCCCACCAAAATGGAGTCATACTTTTTTTTTTTTTTAATTAAAGCCTCATAAAACTTTTAGATAAGTAGAAGGTACCACAGTCAATATTCATAGCATGATTTATGGAGAAAGAAGCTTTCCCCTAAATCCTGACTGTAAACCCAGTACTGTAAAGTATTTAGTACAGTAATCCATCTCATGGATATTTTAAACTGGGCATTAATGCTGCTGAAAAGTCGAGTGGCAGTGAATCACCTGTATTAGGGAGAAGTAGTTAGGAACTTTATTAGTGGAAATGATTCAAACATACCTAAGCCCTTGAGACCTTTCTTTGCCACTCAGTGACTTCTCATTTTTGCATATTTTTTTTCCTGATCGTTTTTTAGCTGCTGATGTCACTAAAGCCTTGCATCGACATGATGGAATAGATTTATCCTCCTTGTGCTTACAAGAAGGGAAGCAGTAGGCAGAAGCAGGTTTCAAATATAGCCTGGTTTATGAGCTGCCAGCAGATACTTCCCTGCTGTTGTCATTCCATTTCAATTCACCTGAAGAAATCAAAACAGACTCAGTTAAGGTTTTGAAAAAATATTTTCATAGAAGCCTTCTGTGAACATCAAAAAAAAATGCACAGGAAAACCCAATGGAGATATTAGTTGCTCCCACACTTAAACAGGGTGATAATACTCCAAACACGTTGCTTGCTTCCTGTAAAATATGGTGTGTGAAGTGTCAGGGTTTGGCTCAGGATCAACAATTAAACCAATGACAACAATGCTCCCCACCCTGGTAGGGAAGGGACAGAGGGAATAAGGAGAGAAGCTTCTGGATTGACAACTAAACCAGACAACTTTAATGAAATACTGATGATAAAAGAAAATATGTACAATTATATACAAATACCTGCAGGAATAGGGGCAAAACCTCTATTGCCTCCCCCCAATCCCAGCAGCTCCCCTGGCATCTTCTGAGCTGTGAGAAGCTCTGAAATGTCCTGGATCAGTCAGAGAGAGCAGAGCAGACAGGAGCTGAGGGGAGAGTGATGAGGATCAGGAATGGATGGGCCTGGGAATCAATAGTGATGGATAGATGGAGTCCATCCTGGACACTGGCCACGGGCAGAAGTAAAAGAAGGGCTTGACTTCCATGATCCCTGTGTTATATACGGGATGGAATACTTTGGCCAGTTTTGCCACCCTCCTAATCCACTCCTCCCTATGAAAAGGTTGCAGATGCAACTATTCTGCTCCTTTAGTGTTTGAAGCAGCAAATCAAACAACCAGAACAAAGTGTCCTTGGTCTCTTAGCAGTTAAGTATAAACATCCCAGTGTTATCAGCCCACTAGCTGCAAAACTTGCTGCTACTTCCAGCAAGTGTGCTGCTTAAAAGAGTTCACTGAAGAAAAAAAAAATAATAAAAAAAATCAGTAATAAGAACATTGCCTTTATCCTGGCTCAAACCAGGACAGCAAAGTCAACAATAGGGTTTAGTCATGTTAGGACAGTTGCAAATCTGTTGCTATTTCATAGGGCACCTAGTATTATAAAGGGGGAAAATATTTTTTGTAATGGAGACAGAATTTTGTGGATGAACCCTTTTGCTGCTTGCTAGTCATTTGCTCCCATTGCCCATCTAAAAAGGGAAACACGGGGAAGGAAACAGCTCATTTTAAGTAGAAGATATGATAGCTAAAGCAGATAAATGCTCAGGAAAGCTAGGTGAGGTTTGGACTCTTTTTCCATCTAAATTGGACTTCAAGATGATGGTGACAGCCCCAAGAGTGATACGACTATTTGAGTTTTTCAGAGAACATCAGAGTACAGGACTTAAAGCCAATCAATAGTTACCACTCTAAAAATCTATAGACAAAAATGACTACTGTGCTCTAATCACCCAAGAAATGTTTTTTTTACCTTTCTGGGCAAACAACTACATACCTTTATCCAGAGCATAATGTCAGTAATTTCTCTGGACCATGACCTTACACATATACTTAAACGTGTGCAGTAGGTCTAATGGGGACATGGCTGGGGACATGGTTTAGTACTGGAATCAGTAGATTTCTGTTAATGGTTGGACAAATGGGACCCTCAGGGGTCAGTACTGGGTCCAGTACTGTTCAATATTTTCATCAACGACCTGGATGAGGGAACAGAGTGTGCCCTCAGCAAGTTTGCTGATGACACGGACCGGGGAGTAGTGGCTGACACACCAGAAGGCTGTGCTGCCATTCAGAGAGACTTAGACAGGCTGGAGAGTTGGGCAGGGAGAAACTTAATGAAATTCAACAAGGGCAAGTGTAGAGTCTTGCATCTAGGGAACAACAACCCCATGGACCAGTACAGATTGAGGGCTGACCTGCTGGAGAGCAGTTTAGGAGAAAGGGACATGGGTGTCCTGGTGGGCAGGAGGATGACTGTGGGGAACAGTCCCTCTTTTTCCCCTCTACAGAAGACTAAACAACAAATGCCTTTCAAGTCAGCAAGACAGGAGTGATGCCTCTTCACTGATTCACTCAAGGACAGAATGAGCAGGCCTCTTGCCCTACCAGATAAGTGCAGAGCAAAGAAGCAGCACAAGGGTCATAATAGGTAGCAGAGAAATAGACAATAGGTTAAAAACTGCCTCTAACAGAATATGTACCTGGCCAATGGTGATTGGCTAATTCAGACCGTGGTGCTTTCTGGAACAATGGTCTCTGATCCATAAAAAAGAGAGTAGGATCTGCTCTCTGGGGGTCTCTGCTTGCTCTCTCTGCCTGCCTGGGACAAGACCCCACTGCAGCACCTGAACCTGCCTGAGTGCCAATCTGCTGCGAGGAGAAGCAAAGAGGGGGGCACCGCCTGTGCCCGCTCCCAGGGACCCTGCCTGCCAGCCTGGACCGAACCGGACCGGACAAGCCTGCCCAGCCTGCATCTCCTACAAAGCCACGGGACCAGAGCCCTGCCAGCAGCAGGAAGGGGTCGCCCCGGTCACTGGGACGCAGGCCCCCCTGCAGATCTCCAGCCCAGCCTGCCAGCACATTTCGAGAACTGCGCTACGCAATGAAGGAGGGTAAATACACACACACCACACACACACACTTTAACTTTCTTACTAGGCTCAACTCCTACCCTTTCACTTCATTGATTTACACCTCTCCTTCGGAGTGTGCTTTCACAAACCTTAGTGCCTTTAAATCCCTTTTCCAGTATACATACCTAGTTAACCTCTCCTGAACCTTGATCCCTTAGTTTGTATTATCCCTTAATAAATTGATTAATTGCAAACTAAACATTGGTTTCAGTAATAATTTGTGAGCGTGGTGGGAGGGTACTTTAATCTACCCTCTTAGAAACGAACCCTCAGCGGCCGTTCCTCTGAGAGAGGTGGACGCTCGGGCTTTTTAACAAACCTTTCCACATTGGGGGGGGGAGTCGCGAAAACATCCTGACAGCCGGTAGCCCTCTGGTACCGGCTCACGACAATGACTATGAGCCAGCAATGTGCCCTTGTGGCCAAGAAGACCAATGGCATCCTGGGGTGCATTAGAAAGGGTGTGGTTAGTAGGTCAAGGGAGGTTCTCCTCCTCCTCTATTCTGCCTTGGTGAGGCCGCATCTGGAGTATTGTGTCCAGTTCTGGGCCCCACAGTTCCAGAAGGACAGGGAACTGCTTGAAAGAGTCCAGGCAGAGCCACAAAGATGATGAAGGGAGTGGAACATCTCCCTTGTGAGGAAAGGCTGAGGGAGCTGGGTCTCTTGAGCTTGGAGAAGAGGAGACTGAGGGGTGACCTCATCAATGTTTACAAATATGTAAAGGGTGAGTGTCAGGAGGACAGAGCATGGCTTTTTTCAGTGATGTCTAGTGATAGGACAAGGGTCAATGTGTGCAAACTGGAGCATAGGAGGTTCCATGTAAACATCAGTAAAACCTTCTTTACTATGAGAGTGACAGAGCCCTGGGACAGGCTGCCCAGAGAGGTTGTGGAGTCTCCTTCACTGGAGACATTCCAAACCCGCCTGGACACATTCCTGTGTGATGTGCTCTGGGTGATCCTGCTCTGGCAGGGGGGTTGGACTGGATGATCTTTCAAGGACCCTTCCAATCCCTAAGGTTCTGTGATTCTGTGACTTGAAGATCTTAAAGGCCTTTTCCAACCAGAATGATTCAGTGGTTCTGTGAGTCTGTATTGCTACCCTACTGCACAAGATTTAACCAGACAAACAGCACTGCTCGTACAATGTCATTTGGACAAGTCTGGGAAGAATTAGCCCTGTTGTACATGAGACAAGGAAATACTGAAAGAATACAACCAAACTGATGCAGCTAGCATGATTCACAAAACTCATTCCCATCCACCTGTTCTGTACCAGTCAGCTGGTGAGAACAAAGCAGGCCACAAGAGATCTGAACTGTTCCCGTAGGTTTTATGTGATTGCAATGATGAGCCCTGTCCTAAACCAATGTAGTGAACTTACTCAATATTACTTCTCCAACTAGTCATGGCGACAAAAAATTTAATCCAATATGTTTTGCTACTCACCGTAAGCAAAACATATGAGGTATGTATTACTGAATTTAACTTGCTAAATATGGTAAATATTAACTACAGGAAAATAATACTTTGTAGTGCATGCACAGCTGAAACAGATGTTGGCAAAATATGTAAAAAAAGCAGGCAAAGCATCCACCACCACTGTGGACAAAGGGTATATCAAGACTCATGAAGCATTTATCAAAACATACCAGTGTAGACATACAAGAGTACTCTGTGATCTGTTTGTAGTTCATTTCTTTCTTTAAATCATTTGACCATGGCACCATTGTCTCAGCCCTCTCAGGCTCTTGCCCCATCATATTTGCTTATATTTTCTCATCTACCTTGTATAATCTGCTAAGCTACATATACAGTAGACTACGGATGCTTTGACACCCACTCGTCTTGGTCCCACTGCCAGGCAATTCAGACATCTCTGGTCCCTCAGCAGTGCTCCTTGCCCATATTTTAGTTGATGGAAACCTGAGGCATAAGCAAACCATGGGACAAAGGTGTGGCCGCCTTAGTTTGATAAGGGGAGAGAAAAGATAAGACTAATTTCTGCCTTGAGGTCCTCTAATGTAGATGTCTATGTGGGGATGTCAACACATGAGCAAGGAAGTCCCATCATAGCCAGTGGACTCCCAGGGTTTGATTCAGTTGCCTGAACATCTGTCTGGGACTGGTAGGTCTGACTAAGGGTTTACAGAAGACCCATATGTCTCTGAAGCAGTATCTGTAGGTCAGACAGGTTATATGTGAGCAGCTCAGGTAGTACCACATGACTATTTTTAGGTAACTGAATAGCATGCCTAATTAGTGGAGCCTAGAGCACAATTCAAGCACCTCTAAAATAAACATCTACATTTGTGTGAATCCTTATCCACACTCCAATTACTGATTAGAGCTCTTCTGAGTATAGTGGGAACTTACACATCTGGTACTGAAGTAGACACCTCACCTTAGATGTCTTAATCTCTCACTGAATCTGTTTTTCATTCCAACCAGGGCTTGGGACCTTGAGGATTTTGTAGACAAAGTGCAGTCTGCATTCATAGTATCCAAAACCTTAGCTCCATGACACAGTGCAGTGACCTGAATGAAAGCATATGTCAGTTCTGAATAAACTCCTCTGGGAACCAGTAGAAGGAAAACCATAATACCATTTGCTCTGCCAGGGTTTGTACATCAAGTTCCTCATTCAGAGCTTGATCAGGTGCTTCTCAACATTACACTGTACCTTTCTGATGCATCCTAAATGCCTTTCAGTAGCCTGTTAAGTGATGTAGCTAACATCTGTCACATGTAATTTGTCCGCTCTTTTCCACTCCCCAAGGGAGGAATTCTGCATGCAGTGCAGCATTTTGTTTTAGTTAAGAATCCCTGCTTGCTGTTTACACATAAAAGATGCTAGGACAGAGCAACTTTCCTACTCTGAATTCAGGGCTCTGAGGTTTTGCCCTATTTGTAACCTTCACAAAAAGCTAGCCTTCTGCTTAGCCATTTGTAAATTACTTCCCCTGTAGGGTGGTGAAAAGGGAAAAGCATTTCATTACTCGCAAGGTCTTCTTCTGTTTCTCTTACTCAGAACACTAATATGCTGTTAATTAGCCGGTCATTGAAAGGTGGCAGGACCTTTTGGCCTCTTGATCCATGGATGATGGTTGCTGTGCTTACAGTGAGATGGCAGGAACAAAAGAATATGTTTTGTGAAAGGAAGAGAGAACAGCAAGCTTTTCAGTGACCCGAATTTTCTGTCACAGCTTGTTCCATGTTATCATACTGGTTTTGAAGACATCTTTGTGACATGTACATGGTAAGAGCTCTGTCCCCACTTTTTTCTGCTATTGTTCAATTAAATGTTAAAAGGCAGCACAGAGGTAGAAGCAGAATTAACAACAACAAAAAACCAACAACAACAAACAAAACCAACAAAACCCAAACATAAATAAACTAAGGTAAATGAAAGATAATGAAGATCAATATGGTAAGTACAATAGGTCTAAAGAGAGAAAGCTCATGCTTCTTAGCTCACCAATCAATTAAGAGACTCTTATGTTTTTCAGGAGCATCTGACTATTATGTGAAATGAAGTTCTGACCCATTTCAAACTCATTCTGCTATAGATCTAAATTAATCTGAAGTCAATTAAGCTTAGCTTAGTCTTCAGAAAAGTTGATTCACGTAACTTGGTGTTGGATCCTGCATCCGACCTGCCAGAGCTTTGTTTACGGTTACATATGCATTTGCAAAAACACACTTGAAAGGATGAGGTGCCAGTGTCTACCCATTTAAACTTTCCCAGAAGTTTCTCATTTGTACCTATACAGTGTTGTGTTCTTTCTCCTGAGCCCCCCAGTGAAATAATTTCCCACGAGTGTCCTGCTGTAACCTCATCTTTCTGCATCTCAAGATGGTTTGAGAGGAAAAGAGAGGACAAAGTTTGTTGTTCTCTTTTTGCATATGATTCTTGGGCATAAAATATAGTTTGCTGAAATGATAATTCTGTCCTTCACAATTGACTTGACATTTGAAAAAGAAAAATAATGAAATTCTGCATCCACACCTATCTATTCCAGGAAAAAAAAAACAACACTCAAATTTTGCAGTTCAGATTCAAATCAAAACTCAAGCCCATCACCCAGAGACGTTAGCATTTTTTGAGAATTCATAACCAACTCTGCAACTGGATGTGGGCAGCAAAATAGTTACAGAGGTTTACTGCAACTCTTTATACTGAAACTCCCCTACCTTTTAACCTCCCTAAAATGGGAAGGGAGGAGAAAATATAGTCAAGGTCTTCTTCCTGCTCTTCTCAGCATAATGAATCCTCCCCCATGTTCATTTAGTTCATGCCCACTATAAAAATTACTTTTTCAATCAAAGGATTGTACTCCTTCCAAAGACATTAAGCCAAATGACAGAACACGAGCTGAAATGACAAGGACAAACTAGCTCAGCACAAGGCAAGGGGAGTTTCTAAAGTGAATGATTGAAAACTAATACATACTAGGACTTTGCCTGAGGACTTTCAGCAAATTGTTCCTATAAAGAACCTGGTTTTGGATCAAGATATGAGAAAAAATAGGTCATGAACAAGAAAATTCTCTACCACTTAGTTTGCTGTTTTCTTTTTTATGCTTACTTGCCATTAATAGTTCTGTTCATTATTAACAGGATTTGAACTTTTATGTGCTCAAAGCCCAGAGAAACCTCAGAAGTCAGAATTAAAAAGCTAAGTTCAGTCTGCAACAAAAGGAGGGAACTGAGCATATCATAATGAGAGTCATAGGAACAGTCATAGGAAATGGACAGATTAATAAGCAGAAAATAAAAAATACCTTTAGGAAGAGCATGTCTGATGCCTACATTCTGCCAGAATTAGAAACTTATCTGAAGATCTGAGGTAAGTGCATAAAAATTAGGGCTGACATATGATGGGGACAAACTTTTTAGCAGGGCCTGTACTGATGGGACAAGAGGTTTTAAACTGAAAGAGGGTAGATTTAGAGGAGATATTAAGAATATTTTTTTTTTAATAATTTTTGTGGTGAGACAGTAGCAAGGGCTGCCCAGAGAAGTGGAAACATTCAAGGTCAGGTTGGACAGGGCTCTGAGCAACCTGGTCTAATTGAAGATGTCCCTGCACAATGCAGGAGGGTTGGACTAGATGACATTTAAAGGCCCCCTTCCAACCCAAACCATTCTATTTTCTATGATTCTATTATCTCAATACTGCCTCTTTGAAACAGGTGTCTAATTTAGGTACTATAAACTGGGTAACTCCTTCACTTTTGTCAAGCAGCAGGGCCTCCTCTACAGCTACAAATTTACATCACTGGCCATGAAAACTAGTTACCTTAGGTTACTTTGGCTCAGCTAAACCCAGGGGAGACATATCCATATCTGTCACATCCCAGAGGAGGACTATTTTTCAGACCTAGGTTATACTTCTCTGAACTCTTTCTACTGGTCCTCTGCTATCCACAACCAAAGGCAAAGTTTCTAAGGTAAGGGAGGAAATAACCAGATGGAACCAGACTGTGTGGCTCTGTGGTTAGGGCTTCAGACAGGCACCAACTGTAATCTGTATTTTCAGTGTAATAGTGTAAAACAAAACAAAAACAACAACCAAGGAAAGCATCTCTATGCTAATCTAAGCAAGATGGGACTCTAAAACACTGTTTAATATGAAATTTAACTGCTGTGCAGAGCTGGTACAAGGTTTATGAACCACTTTGTGTCTAGGGTCTCTATTCCTGCCTATCAATCACTGCATATTTGAAAGTGAGCCTTCATATTTTTCTGCAGTGTTTTGCTTTCAGTGTGCAACCAGGTCCTGTTCATTCACAGCTTAGAAACCTCAGATTTCTACTAACAGAATTTTGTATTTGTTCTCAGTCATTCGAGACAAAGTGTCAGATTTTCCAGTACTTGGTTCATTTAGCAGAAGTAGGAAATTACTCTTTAAAAAAAACATAAAAAAAAATTCTGAAAACACTGAAGTCCTTTCTCATGAAATTTCCAGCAAAGATTATTCTAATCAGTGTCTTAACATTAACATTTTTCCATTATAGTTATTAGATATATAAGTTCAAAGCAAGTTCTCTCTCTCTTAATAACGATTTGGTCATCTATATGTAAAATGAGCTAGTATCCTGTCTTTAGCATTATCTTCTCATATATTGCTCTATAAGTACTCAAGAACATTTGCTTCAGATTTGACAATGCATTGGAAGGAAATAATGCTGTTTTTTTACTAAATGACATTAACCCACATCAGCTACTCATGCAGTCTCAAGTAGATAATAAACTGATTTTTTGACATCTCCTTCATATCATCAAACTTTGTAGCACACTTCTAGAAGCCAAATAAGGCTTCACTTTTTGCTAAGACCTGTAAAATCCCATTTCTTTTTGTTATTATAAAACTTTTTACTATTAAGTGTCTTTTTTTGTTTGTTTGTTTGTTTTTGTTTTTTTTCCCAGTAATGTGACATATTTTTCAAATGCTTCCTCTCTTCTGGCCCATTTCCCACAGAAATCAGGCTTCTGAATCTTTATGTATTCCTAATTTTTTCTACTTTCAAATACAACTTCCAAAAAAATTTAATTTATTTGAATCCAGTTTGACACAGGGCTAGAGTTCTTAAACTATTCCTGGCCCTGGTTCATTCATCTTCACTGTGTTCACTACCTACATGTGTTCACTATTTTCTGTATATAATTCAGAGTGTATCCAGCTGGATCACCCAGGACTTTTATTGTTCATACCCAGTGTTTCTTTATCCACTTTTACAAGTACAGATTTTCTCATCAGCCTTTTGCTGCTCTGGCAAAGGCAAAGTTTCAAAGTAACAGTGAACGGCTACAAACTGTACTTGCAGCAATGAAGAACTAAATGAAGACCATAATTTCATAAGAAATAATTGCTGGCAGCCCTCTTTCCTTCCCTCAGTTCCCCCAAGAATTCTTAGATGGTACTACTGTTTCCTGCACCAGTTAGTTTTATAATCACAGAATGGAATGGTTTGGGTTGAAAGGGACCTTAAAGATCATCTAGTTCCAACTCTCCTGCATGGGCAGGGACACCTCCTGCCAGACCAAGTTGCTCCAAGCCCCATCCAGCCTGCCCTTCAACATTTCCAGGGATGGGGCTTCCAATTCTCTCGTCAACCTCTTCTAGTGTCTCACCACCTTCACAGGCAAGAATTTCCTCCTCATCTAAATATATCTAAATATATTTAATAATAATTCTAAATATATTTATATTTACCCTTTTTCATTTTGAAACCATTACTACTCATCCTATCATTACTTGTAAAAAAGTTCCTCTTCAGTGAGAGAAGATATCACTAAACCCATTTTCCCACAGTCACACAAAATTTTATGGTTTATGTTATCTTAACTCCTTTAATCTTTACCACATCAATCACTTCCTTTTATGTATCAGGTATGGCAACTTCAATTGTTTTATATTTCAAGTCCTCAAGAAACATTTTTGTCCTTTGTCATAAAAGGAGAAAACAGCTTGTAGGCAGGGTGCACAAACATTTTATTGTACCCTTAGTCATCACACACCACAGCAATTTGTAATGGCTGGTCAAGTACACAGCTGAACCAATAGTTAAGTCTGGTTCCTATCTCCACCACCCAATGGATACCAAATTGTTTTTCTTTCTATCTTTATCATCCCCATCTTTATCTGCCCAAGCAAGCTGCTCAGGCAGAGTTGTATACCTGTAGAGCTGGCATCAGCAAGCACTTCTTACAGTCTTGCTAGTATGGGAACTCTGGGTGGTCCTTACTCAACCATAGAAGAAATTTTCCCTTCCACAATTTAAATTTTGGCAAAACCTAGTTCTGCCTGATTTTAATCTGTCTTTGGAAATGACATCAAATTGCCAACACAGTGGTATCAAAGATGCCACAAATCAGTTCATTCATTTTCCCAGCTAGAAATTAAGATCTACAAAGTATGTGAAGTGACAGTGCAAAAAGAGCATTTTTTAATGTATGCAAACAAGCTGATTGATTATATATGGACAAATCAGCTTCCCTGTAAACAAACTAATCAAGAGCTTTAACCACATTGAGATCTTCAACTTAAAAAATAAATAAATAAACAAGTGTTGTCTCCTTATCTCACTATTTTTTTGAAATCTCCATTGCAGTTATCAGAGCCCAGCATGGACATATATCACTTTACACAACTTGAGACCCTGATTCTGTTCTTACTTTTTGGGCCTGTCTCCTTTAAAGGAGACATTTTTTTTCCTGAGCTACAGAAAAGTAATCAAGGCAGTCAATGCATGGGAAAAGGGTGACACTTTGTGGCAATACAAGAGAACTAAGGTCCTTCCATCCTTTTGCATTTCATTCTTTTTGTATCTGTCTTCCTGATAACAAAAAAAAAATGGAAAGGTGACAAAAGTAGGATGGGTCTTGACTATGATATACAGTTATTATTAAAAAGAGTGCAAATCAAAGCCTTCAAACCAACAACATGAGAACAATTTTGAGAACATGCTTGTGAAATCATAGCTAAGAAAGTGATCATAAAGGTTATGACAAGTTTTGTTTAGAGTCCATCATATTCCATTAATGCACATCAGTAAAAGTTGATATAAGAATTAAGTCTTTGTGGAAGATTTTGTGTCTCCCAAAACCAAGTTAGCCCCTCTCTTCTCTGGAGACTATTATTTCTTAAACAAATTCTTGTGACCTCAGTCATCCTCACCAGATCATTAATTTTATGAAAATGAAATAAATGGAAGGCTCAGTCTTTCCGCAGAAAATTTTGTCTATAGCCCATAATTGCTAAAACTCACCAGTGCCCAAACCCAGATTTACCTGTGTAGAAAAGGGAGATAGAAAGTTTGAAGTTGATTTGAAATTGAGATACAATGCAATGAAAATAATGAAGGTAAAAGAAAATTATAAATCCTGTACTAAACAAACCAAATGTTGTAATTTACATCATGACTGCACCTGGATTGCCTATTATTCTATGTTTATAGGAATTATAAAATGCCAGCAGTGTTTAAAGGAATATACAAGCCTTCCAACTACTTACACTCTTAATGCACACAACTTCATTTCATCAGGGCAGTGCTGTCTCAATGAATCTTGGTGTCTGTAGATACTTTCACTCTGGTAGTAAACAAATCTAGTATTGAGTCCTACCCCATCTCACTCATCAAGATTATCTTCCTCATCCTGGAATGGTACAAGTAGCTTCTCTGCTCCTTCAGCCACTGGTGGGACCTCTTGGCTTTCTTAAGATGTAACTTTATTTCACACCATAATTGTGCTTCATGGAAATCTCATTTGACTCGTGATAGAACTGCCTCTTCATATATATATATATATATACATATATATATATATACACAGATATACATATATAGAAAGAAAAGGGTGACAGTGATAAAGACAAATCACTCATGCTAAATAGACTTTTATGGGTCTACCCCTTCCAGGAGTAGTACTTCACACTTCTTTTCTTTGCAACACCCATTAAATTTCTGGCATAGTAAGTCCCTTCTTGCAGGGAGAAAAACTTGGAGGCAGAGTACTTTTAAAATATTTTACAATTAACTTTATGGAAATAAGCAGTAGCTGGAAGTCTTACTTCAAGAGGTCTCTTTTAGCAGATTGTTAACTTCTGGTTAGAAATAAAAAGATCACTTGCATTAGCTATCAAGTGCCAGACTGGGTCATTGCAGCTGACAACCTGACATACCAGGCAACCAAGCAATGCAGAGCACTAAATCAGGGGGAAGCAGTCACCCCTTTCACCATGAAAGTGATAATATTGTTAAAAAATGAAAAAAGAAAAAAAAAAAAAA
>NW_009951949.1:318878-353263 GCF_000747805.2 Chaetura pelagica | reverse complement strand
ATGTAAATCTCATTTTACTCGTGATAGATCTGTCTCTTCATATATATATATATATATATATATATATACATATATATATACACAGATATACATATATAGAAAGAAAAGGGTGACAGTGATAAAGACAAATCACTCATGCTAAATAGACTTTTATGGGTCTACCCCTTCCAGGAGTAGTACTTCACACTTCTTTTCTTTGCAACACCCATTAAATTTCTGGCATAGTAAGTCCCTTCTTGCAGGGAGAAAAACTTGGAGGCAGAGTACTTTTAAAATATTTTACAATTAACTTTATGGAAATAAGCAGTAGCTGGAAGTCTTACTTCAAGAGGTCTCTTTTAGCAGATTGTTAACTTCTGGTTAGAAATAAAAAGATCACTTGCATTAGCTATCAAGTGCCAGACTGGGTCATTGCAGCTGACAACCTGACATACCAGGCAACCAAGCAATGCAGAGCACTAAATCAGGGGGAAGCAGTCACCCCTTTCACCATGAAAGTGATAATATTGTTAAAAAATGAAAAAAGAAAAAAAAAAAAAATCAAAGGAAGATTAGGTACCATTCAATCCAGCTAAGTTCAAACACTGGCTTCAGCCTGCTGGACCTGCTGACTGGCTCATTTCCCAGTGCTCTCACTATTTACTAGACAGGGAGAAGGTCCCAGGAGGGAGTCATTCAAAGATCTCAGGATTATGTCTGATTTTAATTCAATGACTGTGTTGAAATACAGGAACATTTGATCTAGGTGTCTAAGTGCCTGAATGGCTTCAGGCTGCTTAAGAGTCCCAGTTCCCCAGAGGGATTTAAAAGATGTTTATTCCACCTCCTTGCCCTGAGGTGCAAATAGTTACACGCCTACTTCATTCCTGCCAGAGGCTTTTCCAATCCTGTTTAAGGACCTGCAGTGATGGAGACCTCACAGTCTCCAGGCAATTAGTCCTGGTGCCATATCGGGAAGATGCTGCTGTGGTGTGATACAAATCAAAACTTTGCATGCAGGCATTTGGGTGTCCGTAGCGCTGGAATGTCACCCTATGAGCAAGAAATCTGAGCTCCTGCTGCAGCCAGTGGGGAATCAGTCAATTTTCATTTCAGCAGCTGAAGAAGCTGTTCAGGATTTCTTCATCTGCTTTGCTTTCTAGGCTCCTGTTCATTCTTTCCAGAGTTCTCTCAATTAATCTTTAAGCACTGCACACTTGTAGGTCCAAGACAAGATGTTCTATCATTCCTTACACATTCCATGCTGGATTAATTCTATCCTGGAAGAGGACAGAATGTACTCACACCTTTGAGGGATTTTGGGGTTTCTGCTACCCAATAGAAAGTTTTATATTTTCACTCTACAATCTTTTTGGCTCATATTTGACACACATTGTTCTCTAACTCCCAGATACCATTTCTATAGATCTGCTAACAGTCGTATCCCACCCTAGAATTGTGCAATTGACTATTTTTTTTCCAAATGTAATGTCTGACACTTGTCCTTACTCACCAATTCTCTTTCCTTTTTCATATTTTTCTTCTTGCAATATTGTTTTACCAACTTTCAAGATTAATTTGAGTTCTATTCATGTCATCCAGTGTAACTGTTTTTTCTCTCTTACTTTCTTACGATCAGCAAACTAAAAATAAAGAACTGTCATTTTCATTGTTTACACAACTTAATAATCCATTGGTCAGATACAAAGTAGATTTCTGCAGTGCTTCACAAATTTATATTTTTCTCTTTTGAAATTGATAGCTATTTAGATGCTAATGGTCATCAAGTTCATATGTTAGTGGCTGCATGTTTTCATGTTTCAATTCTTTGTTAGAATCTTCTAAGAGCAGGAAACAAAACCTTTCTAAATGTGAGGGGTTTTTTCACTATTTATTTCATCATCTTTATCCAGAAAGTCTGTAACTCTGTTTTAGAAGAAAATTGCAGTAAAGTAACTGAAGTACTGGTATAATTTGGTCCTGTTGATTGATACTGGTTTTGTTCTGCAGTTCTTAATGTAGAGCTAATTATTACAAGTGTGAGATTGTTTTGACTGGAAATTTAACAGGTTTTCATAATTACTTCTTAATTTCTTCTATCCTCATTCAAAGCAGAAACCTCAGAAATCTTACCCTTTTATCACTAATATTAGTATTTCTAGACATCTGCTAGTCATTGACCTTTTACAGGAAAACTTAAGAGAGACATTTACTTGAGTACAACATTAACTTGAGTATCAGATCAAGATTATCCATGATTCCTTGTTACCCTTGGTGTCTCTTACTCATTGCACTTTATATTGCTCTTTGGTCTTTCTAACTTTCTGGATACAAATTCATATTATTTTATTTATTTTTATGTTTACGTTCATTCTTATTAATCTCAATTTCTATTTCTTATTCCTTTTTGTATCTGAGTTCAAGTTTTAAGCATCTTCTTGCTTCATTAAAATACTATCCTTCATGTGCAATGGAATTATTTGCTTATATATCTGCTTTATCTTTTTAAAATAAATGTCCAGCCTCCTACAGTTTTTCTGCCTTCAGTTCACCTTTTCTGGAACTTTATCTCAAAGAACCTAACACTGCTCATGATAGAAAATATTGATGCAAAATGCTGTGTCTCTTACATTTTTCCTTTTTTTTTTTTCCCTTTCTGAGTGATCTTCATTCATTCTCTATTAATAAGGCAGTCAGATGTAATTACCTCAAACCTTTGCAACAGCAATTAAATTGTAGTCCTATTTATGTATTAAAGTTTTCATATCTTTTTTGTTTATCTTCATATTTCTCATGTCAATATACAAGTACCTGGGATGTTCAGTACAGCAATTATTTTCTTCTTGTTCCTGATATTAGAACCCTCAAGTGATTAAGTCTATCTTAATTTTATTAATTTAATTAAGAGAACAGGTAGACTGCTCTCTTAGCAAAATGCTCATGGAAAGTGACCACGTAGAGCCAGAGGATGCAAATCTCCACCTGATAATAATATATATGCACCCTCATACAATCTGTCATTGTGCAGCTCCTGTTCTGTAGTGAGGAACCCACGTAATCAACCAGCTTTTTCATCCAGCAGTAGTTCTGTTCCACACAGCACTATTTCCCCAAAGTAATTAATTTGCATTATTTTGGTAACTCCATTAGGACATTAAGCCTAAAAATCCTTCTGGTGGTATCTCATATTCAGGATCTTGGTGTATCAAGTTCTGGAAGATATAAGTCTTTCTGAAATTTCAAGTGTTTGAGCTTTCTTTGTGTTTCTTCTCAAAGACAATTGCTCTGAATCTCATATTTCTGAAATAATGAAGCTTTTTCTGATGTGTCACAGGAACACAATATTCATGTCTCAGAAACAAAGTAGCCATTCTTGATCTGAAGGTTGCTGGTGAGGCTAAAATGCATCCTGTCTACCAAGGAAATTAGAATTTAACTTCCTTATTTGGAAGGACTGACCAGGTATATACTATTAGATCTTAAGCTTTTTGCACTGTTTGATAAACTCAATTCCCAGAATTAGGCAGGTAGCTTTAAGACATGGTTACTGAGTGACTAAATGCAACATGTCCAAAATATTGTAAAGCACCACTTCCCTTTGGACAGAAGTTATAGACTACATGATTGTACCATTTGAAAGAAAAAGTGAATAAATCAACTTAATGTAATTTCTAAATTATATGAGTGGGATCCTCTTCAAATAGTGGTATTTAAAAAACATACAGTTATGTAAAAAAAGAAGAAAAAAGAAAAGCATTGAAGATATGCTGTGGCTGTCCAAGTACTTCCAGACTGAGAGGCGTCTGATTTGTACAATTTATCCTGAAGTGCTGGCAAAATGAAGGGTAATTTTGGCAACGAGACATTAAAAATAATTTAAAAATAATTTAAAAGCCAGTTATAACTTTCAAGATTTTCTTCTGATGTGCTTCTGCAAAAGTGGGTACCTGATGTCACAGAAGCAAGAATTCTTGTGTCACATTTTATCTCTAAATTGTCACACAGGAAAATATTCAGGCTCTGTAAACAGAGATGCTTAAATTATGCAGCTATATCCCCATTAAAAAAAACAATATGCTAACACTGATGAAGTGACCACCACTCTAATTAAATAGGTAGCAGATTCTGAGCTGTAATGTTGATCAATACAAGTTATGTTTATAATAGCAGATTTGCCTGCTTTTTATGAAAATGTCATTAAATATCTACTAGTAGGATTTGACTCTTGTTGGTCTTTGGTTAAGTTTCCATAGCAGCCTCATTGCTGGGTGCTGCATTTTCCCTGTCAACTGCACATTTCTACCTTCCTTCAAAAACTTTCTGTAAAGGTCTTATGGTTTCAGAACCCAGAAGAAAAAAAATAATAATAGTAATATTTTCATGTAAAATAAATGTGCTGACAGAGTGCAGAGAAGAATTCAAATACAGCAAGAAGCAAGAGAGGGAAATGAATGGGAGAATGAGTTTGGAGGATGTTCCATAGGAAGAGAGCAAGGACTATGACAGCCAGGAGCTAGATCTGCCACAGAAATGGAGGTTTCAAAAGGTTTAGTTCAGTTGCTGGCATGTAAATATCTTCTGGCATTTAAATATCTTGTGCCATTTAAGGTGCTGGAACATCCTGCCTAACCTCCAGCTGCTGCTCCAGCAGATTATCTGTCCCCATGGGTCCTGCTGTTGACCCAGTGTGAATGTCTCAGAGTCCCCACAGTATCTCAGCACTAGATGCCCACACATTAGCAGCTGAGGTGTATTCTAAGTGTGCAGAGTGTCCTTGTCAATTCCTAAATTATTTTTTGTCTTTTGCAAATGTCTTCCATGCAGCAAGGCTGCCTGCAGAGCATGTATCTTATCAAAGAAACCCTCAGCTGATGACCAAGCTACTGCTGATATGCCAAGATTCCAGATTCCTCTCTCCACAACAAGATCCCTGCATTACAATAGCAGTGCATGATCCAAATGACCACATATTTAGTTTAAAATAGTTCATAGCACTGACAGCAGAATGTTACATTCTCAAGTGCATTTACTCAACATGGCTCCCCTGGCATAGGGAACTTCATGATTCCACTGATATTTTTGAAACAAAAGCATCTCATTACCCTCCTTTCAGTTGTCCCACATGGAGCTCTGTGACCACACTCAGGACATCTTATTTTATACTACAGGTGGATGTAGCACAATGTAATTGGTAGTCTAACCAGCAGTACTGGCAGAGATCAGACCCATGTTCATTCTGTCAGTGACCTTAAGGAAGGAGTTTAAAGAGCATCTCATAAAAAAACAAACAAACAAAAATCCAACAAAATAACAACAAACCAAAACAAGGAACTAGTTAAAAAGTGGTGAGCAGTAGGAGGAAGAGATATCTTCCTGTCTGTAAATAGTAAATTGATACCCAAGTGCCAAATAAGAACTAAAATGAAAAACCTTCTAAACCAATGAATGCAGAAGATATAAAGACATTGGAGAAACAAATCAAACAACAAAATTGTGCTGTTGAAATTCAGCTGATACATTAGATACAACAGATACAAAGGAAGAATAACAAGTTACTTAAAACAGACTGAGGTTTGATATCTGCAAAGAAAAAAAATAATAGGATTTACTGTGACAGTTAGAAGGACATTAGAATTCTCTTTCCAGAAGCAATAATGAAAGCAACAGTTTGAGAACAGACAAGACTCTGAATCCTGTAGGAGACAATGTGGTGGTGGCCACATGGGTCTAACACCATTGCAGGTGATTCAGGAAGACATCAGGATTCACATGAGGAGCTGCGATGTTCTTGCAAATATCTCCTGTTTCTCATGTATGTAGAAGGTAAGTGGTGTTGCTTGAGGAAGTATTTTTGCAGGTTTTGGAGAAAAAAGAAGAAAAGGTGCTGGTTTATGGAGCACTGTTATACATTTAAAAAAAGAAAAAAAGAAATAATGTTATGGAGATACCAGTCTCTGGACTATGGTGAAGGTGCTGTCAGACTTCCTTTTTGGAATGAGAGGAAGGTAAAGCAGTGTTTTTTATTTAAATGCTAAATATGGAAACCTATTTTCAATTACCACCCAAGTGATAAGTCAAACAGTAATCCTAACTATCACAAAGCAGAAAAAAAGGCCATTAAAAATTTTACCCTAGTGCTTTTAACACTGAGATGGCTATGCCAGTCTGAGAAGTATAACATGGCTGTTGATATACACATTTGGTGGGATATGTTTTGATACCAGAAGGTTATGAACTAATACTTTACAACTTATTTATCAGGCTCCAGATGATTCTGAAGTTGGATTTTTTTTAACTCATCTTTTATCACATTTTTTGTGATATTATGTACGTGTGAGGTGGAGATTTATAGATAGCAATAAAAGTGTCAAGAAACTGTGACAATCAATATTCATGTGTTTTATACACAATAAGTGGGAGACACTTCAGAAACATTTTCTTATTTCATATTTTCATATATTATGTTTAAGTACTTTGACTACAGTGAAACAGAGTTGTTCAAGTAGAGTTGTTCATTTAAGCAATTCTTGATTAACCCTATTCACTGTGATCTAGTGCATGGTTCAGAAGTAAACAGACCATCTTTAAATTCAGGTAAGCACAGTGTTCTTAGCCCATGCAATTTCGTCTGAACCAAGCATTTTTTAATACAGCATTGCTCTTTCCTGCTATTGGTGTTTCTCCTGAGAAAGAGGCTGAATTTTAGTAGCAATTATAAAATAATATTATCTGTGGCTGTTCAGTTAGATGCATATAGAATTTCAAGAAGAGAATAATTTGTTACAGGAGGTTATAGGACCTCTTTATATGCCTCCTTTGCAGATATCAGCTTTCTCCACAGTGGGCACACAAGCAGGTCTGGCCCTTGCTTAGGGCTTTACCTCATCAATGCCTTGCCATTTTCTGTGGAAGATATGAAAACCCTGCCCAAGTGACCCTGCCAACCACCCTGTTGTGCAGGCCCTCTGAAGTTTCATTTTCCTTCTGCCATGTTGCAGCACAGTTCAGTCATGTGCCTGGTATCTGTTTTACTGGTGTTAGGGTTTAGACAGCCTTCTTTTCTACTTTTCACCCCACCTTAGCTGTCTGCATGACAAATAGTATGTTCCTTATGGGATTTAAAACTGGCTTTAAATTACCACAGTCCTAAGCCAACACATTTCAAGGACACTTGTTTTCAAGAGTTTAGCCATGTGCCAGCCAGCTTGCTTCTCTTCTGATTCCTGTTAAAATGTGCAGCAGTGTGTTTAATTAGCTAGATGATAACACACAAGCGTGTTAGAAAATGTCTGGACCCTCACAAAATTGCTTGAAATGAGCCTCCCTTGACCACTCTTTGTTTGTCCACACATATTCTAATCCTACCAGATGGGGAACAAGTGAAGTCATCAGTATCATCGATGATGCCACACAACACATGAATCAGCCTTAACAAAAACATTATGCTTCTTGATGACAGAGGTGAAGAGTAACCTACAGAGGAATGTGGGTTGAGGGGGGGAAAGCCATTAACAGAAAATCAAATACTGTATGGTTGTGAAGAAGGCAGTTGAAATGCAATGTGAACAAACCAGAGTCATCAGAAAACACTGGAGTAATCAGACAAAAAATGCGGCCAGTACTACCATGATACCTCTACAGATAGGACCCTCGGTAAAGAGGCTCCTTCTTAGAAATTAGAGGAAGACCAAACTACAATATAATTCATGTAATATTTGTAGAAAGTCTAAATTTTTTAAAACATGTGATGGTTTTTACAAGAAAGTGTCATCAGGGTGTCTTTAGTTTTCATCCAGTCAAGGCTTTTTTATAGAAAACTTTGGGTCTTTTTACTAGCTGAGTATGTAACTTTGAATATAAATGTTCTCATAAAAATGCCTAATGTGTGAGAATGGCTTTATCTCCTTTTGACATCCATGCCAGGTAATTAAATAACTTTTAAAAAGTAAAATAAAATAAAATAATCCCAATCATCCATAAAAGCATGTATAACAAACAGCAACAGAGGTTAGAAACAAAAAGATGTTTCCCTGATCCCTTGACTAGCAATTTAGCCACCAGTCTTGTATCTCCTTTTTAGAAGCAGGATTTAGAAGGTGAAGAATCTTTCACTTGCTTGCCACAGGATGAAAAGTGATTTCCTTATGCTTATGGCCATTCTATATGAATTTGTTAATTGATGAACCATACACCCATCCACATTCACAAACACAGTCTCATACATTATACAGAAATAGATTATAATTTAAAACTTTATTAAAAATATTATCCTTTAAATAAACAGGTCACCTACTGCCAAGGGAAAAATAACCTCCAGAGAACAATCACTTGTGAAGGAAAGTTCTGTGTCAAGCAAAAGAACAGAGAAGTAGCTGTCTCTTTAGTCCAAGCCTCCTAATAATTGTGTCTTTCTCTTTTGCTCTGAGTTCCCATGTTGGTTTTTAACATCTCAGGCAGAGCACCAGCACTGCAGTGGTAAACTAAGACATCCAGTCACTTCCACCAATTAGACCTGATTTATTCCTTCATAAAAGGCAAACAACCACATTCTCAGTTTTGGAGGCTGATGGATATTGACTCTGGTAGAGCAGTTGACCCATTTATGTTGCCTTAGAGAGTCTCACCAAAATATCAGGGTTGGTCCTCTCAGAGTTTCACGGGATGGAAATCATCTAAGCTCTCTCTGAGAGTGTGATTTCATATTGTTTGGTACTTGCACAGATAAGTAATTTTCAATAAACCTTGATTAAATGCACCTTGCACCTTTTTTTCTACTTTCTTCTCACCCAATGGTCACTTCAGAAGATGTTTTGATGTTGGCAGCTCTTCTCATTTCCTAGACTGGACTTTGGATGCCACCAAATGTGTGCTTTGTCCTTCAGCCTGCATCAGTATCTTCATGACATCTAATGAATAGCACTCCTAAAGTTGTTTACTAGCAACAAGGTTGTTTACATGCTACCTTATACATGGTGTTCTGTAAAGGATCCTGTTCTCAGAAGAATACATGGAACAAGGAAACATGTTTTCCTTACATCAGTCTAGATGTAAAGAAAAAGCTTATGAGTAAAGGTTGCCCAGACAAGTTATGCTGGTGCCCACCCTTGAAGATTTTCGATAACAGAGTGGGTAAAGTTCTGAAGACCTAGTCTGTCCTCATAGCTGACCATAATTTGAGCAGGACATGAACTAGATCTTTTCCTGAGGTCTCTTCCAAGCTGAATTTTCCTGTCATGCTACAAATCAGGGTCACTTACACCAGGAGTCTAACCTCAGAGTTTTTTTATTGCCTCTGCAGATGTCCCACAAGGATAAAGCATTCTCTTATAGAAACTTAGTATTATTTGGAGGCAAGCACAGAAGGAAATATCTACATTTCTCCTGTTGGAGGTTGACACAAATGATAATTTTCCAGTATCTGTGTAGGAGTGTGTATTTTCTTGTTGCCCATCTCAAGATAAAAGTAATAGTGGAAAAACCCAGGATGAAGCAAGACATAAAGAGAGCCAGTGATTAAAGAGGTGAAGTATTATTGAAGTACTGAGTGGAACAAAGGGGTCTTAGATGAATTCTCATCTCTACCATAGCCCTCAAGCGTGATGCCAGTACAGGAGCTTTTAAATGTCTGCACATTTCACACAGTCACCTGTAAAGCAGAAACAAAGCATCCTTTCTTTCAGTTTTACACACTGAGCCTCTTCACACAGGCTTTCTCCACTTGTTTGTATAGTAGGAAGCCCATTAAAGTCTGACCCAATCCTGTCTGAGCAGTCCAGATACTGCTGTGATACGCAGAGTCAGGAGGAGAAAGAAGTGTTTGGCTCATGTTACTAAAAAAAAAAAATAAAATAAAATAAAATAAAATAAAAAAATTAGAAGTGTTGATGTGACCCATCAGTCTTGTTATATAACTACAGTTCTGATGGAGAGAGTTAGAAATTCAAAATAGCAGTTCTGGTTTGTTACCTGTTAATTGTGTTTAGATGCTACAGTTGTGAGTGCTACAGAAAAAGACAGAAAGATAAATAAGTAGGTAGAGGACAAGATTACCTACATCAGCCAGTTCCTATCATCCGTGAATAACTAGAATGATAGCTGCTCTCAAAATATTCTTTAAATTTCAACAGAGCCTTTGTTTTTCTATTTGATCGAGTAAGTGCTTATGCTGGCAGTAACACGAATGCATATTAACCCCAGATTAGATAAGACTATCATTTAGTGTTGATATACTAGAATTGTACCAAAAATAAATAAATAAATCTGTGAGAATGTCAGTATTTTCTGTTATTATGTCCCTGTAGTGTTTTTTGTTTGGTTTGGTTTTTTTCACAAAGGATACAAGAATAGCACTGATCTTCCCTATTGAGTCTTGGAAATGGAAATGGGTCACAGAACTTTGTGACCTGGAGGTGACATTAATTATCATTAGAATCAGAGAAGTGCACTGACAGGAAAAGGGCAGCTGTAATGTAATTCCAGAACCAGCACCTTTCTTAGATCTTTTTAGACATTTTACATTATTTTTCTCCTGGCTTTGAATCTCTCACTGCATTCTTTTAGCACTTCACTTTGTATCATCCATCAGAACATAGATGATACCTCTTCTCCCTTGCTTCCCTCTGAATGACCCTGCCTTTCTCTTTCTTCATGGACTAAGACTATTAGGATTCCTACTGTTTTTTTAACTGTGAAAGAATAATCTTTAGCAGGCATTTGGGCATAATTTGAAAAGCCTCACTTCACTTATCCTTAATGGTCATACAACAGAATGTTACTCTTTCTTTTCTGAAGTTCATAGTGAGGGTAGTTTCTAAACACCCATTTGTATCATCCTTAAAAGAAGTTTTAGTTCCAAGTTTCCTAATCACTGCATTATCTGAGAATGTCTAATGCTATATAATAGTACTGCATGACAGAGACACAGGCCCTAACTACAGAGTGGCTGATAGTTTGGACCTCTCTTGAACTTTTGTTAGGTGAATTCATTAAAGAACAGACCTCTTGAATGGTTAGTGGTGGTCCAGCATGTGTGACTTTTATTGTTAACCTCATGAAGTTCAATAAGACTAAGTGCAAGGTCCTCCACTTGGTCAGGGAAATGCCAATACAGGATGAAGGATGAATGGACTGAGAACAGCCCTGAGGAGAAGGACTTGGGTGATGAGAAGCTCAACATGAGCCAGCAATGTGCTCTTGCAGCCCAGAAAGCCAACTGTGTCCTGCATCAAAAGAAATGTGGCCAACAGGGTGACATACTCTTGTGAGACCCAACCTGGAGTATTGTGTCCAGGTCTGGAGTCCTCAGCACACAAAGGACACAGAGCTGTTGCAGCAGGTCCAGAGGAGGACCACAAAGATGATCTGAGGGCTGGAGCACCTCTGCTCTGGAGACAGACTGAGAGAGTTGGGGCTGTTCAGCTGGAGCAAAGAAGACCCTGGGGAATGCTTAGAGTAGCCTTTCAGTACATACAAAGGGTTTATAAGAAAGAAAGACTTTTTACAATGGCCTGTATTGGCAGAACAAGGAACAATGATTTTGAAGTGATAGAGGATAGGTTTGGATTACACATAAAGAAGAAATTTTTTTAGTGGAACAGGTTGCCCAGAGAAGTCGTAGGTGTGTGGAAGTGTTCAAGATCAGGTTGTTTGGATCTTTGAACAACCTGATCTAGTGGAAGATGTCCCTGCCTACAGCAGGGGAATTGAAATAGGTGATCTTTAATGGTTGCTTCCAACACAAACGGTCCTATCAATCCATGATTTTCTGCATTTGCAACTTCAGCCACAAATTCAACAAGAGCAAGTGTAGAGTCTTGCATCTGGGGAAGAACAACCCCATGGACCAGTACAGGTTGGGGGCTGACCTGCTGGAGAGCAGGGTAGGAGAAAGGCACATGGGGGTCCTGGTGGACAGGAGGATGACCGTGAGCCAGCAATGTGCCCTTGTAGCCAAGAAGGCCAATGGCATCCTGGGGTGCATTAGAAAGGGTGTGGTTAGTAGGTCAAGGGAGGTTCTCCTCCTCCTCTATTCTGCCTTGGTGAGGCTCCATCTGGAATATTGTGTCCAGTTCTGGGCCCCACAGTTCCAGAAGGACAGGGAACTGTTTGAAAGAGTCCAGGCAGAGACACAAAGATGCTGAAGGGAGTGGAACATCTCCCTTGTGAGGGAAGGTTGAGGGAGCTGGGTCTCTTGAGCTTGGAGAAGAGGAGACTGAGGGGTGACCTCATCAATGTTTACAAATATGTAAAGAGTGAGTGTCAAGAGGACAGAGCCAGGCTTTGTTCAGTGATGTCTAGTGATAGGACAAGGGGCAATGGGTGCAAACTGGAGCATAGGAGGTTCCACATAAAAACCTTCTTTCCTGTGAGAGTGACAGAGCCCTGGGACAGGCTGCCCAGAGAGGTTGTGGAGTCTCCTTCAGTGGAGACATTCAAACCCCCCTGGACACATTCCTGTGTGATGTGCTCTGGGTGACCCAGCTCTGGCAGGGGGTTTGTACTAGATGATCTTTTGAGGTCCCTTCCAACCCCTAAGATTCTGTGATTCTGTGAAAATAGTACACTGAATTATTTTGATTCTTTGACTACAACAATACTAAAATGAGCAGGTTACTAAGACATTTATTTCTTCTCTGTGGGTTTCTTGCAGTGTTTAATGAACCATATTAAACCTTCCATAAATTCAGCTTATTAGGCAGATGAGCATGAGGCAGTTGGACATGAAAAGGTAAACTCCACATTTAATTGGGGACCTGTATATCAGCACTGTTGATTTCAAACCCTTTAGCACAAAGTTTTCCGCCTCTGCATAGATTATTAGAGCACTGTTTACTGCTGCATCAGGTAGACAAATCCAAAGTGTTTCACATAAAAACAGCCTGTAGCTTTTTTTCTACATATGTGTTCCTTGGAGTAACAAGTTCTACTGATCCATCACCTGCTGGAAAAAGAACTCCTCAGAGACCAGTTTAATGACTTGCATACACAATACCCTACTAGAACCAAACATGGTATTTTTCCACTCAGAAGTAATCTAATATTTTGCTTCTTTGACCTCTGTTCCATGTGTGTTGTTTAGTACAACATGTAGCAGAGCCAAAACCGGTGGTTAGTACTTAATTAATATGCTTCTGTTGTACTCTCATTTCCACTTCAGTTAAAATCTCCAGATGCTGGGGATAAGTAGATCCATGAAACCAACTGTAGAGCATATTCCAACCAGCAAAATAGTGGCATATTTCTCTGTATGGGATAATATCCAGTTAAAAGCTCTCATCCCCCAGTACTTGAAAAATAAGTTGCACTATTTTAAACTGGTGTTGTGGATAATGACAGATGGCAAGATGGAGAGAGAAGAGGAAGGAGGTAGAAGAGAAATGAGGAGGTTATGACTTTCGTTTGTCAAAAGTCTGTGAGCTTTCTTTTGGTTAACAAGTTTTCACTAGGAACAAAATAAAATCCTGAATCTCTGACTTTCAATGAAATATTTTGCATTAGATTATAGTTATTCAGCAAAACAGAACTAACCTTTGAGATACGCAAGATAAAATGAGGGGTTTAACCCCCCCCCCCCTTTTTTTTTTTTTATTATTTTTTTTTTAATATTTGTAATACTTTGTTTGAAAGGTTTCAACACATTTTTCAATAAGATAGGGTTTAATGAGTCCAGGACCTTCAGGGTGCTTAAGAGACTACTTAATTAATACAGTTGATTTCTGTTGTTACTATTAGAGAAGTATCCAGCAGCTTCAGACACAGGCCAGGGTTTCATCGTTCTCAGTATTGCAGAAGCACAGGCAAGATTTCCTTTCCTAGCAGGTTTTACAGAGTAGAACACAAGAGGTACAGGCGAACGTACAGAGATACAGACTCACATAAAAAATATGGCAGTGATTACAACACACCAATTGTACTTCTCTTCTCTGAGATTTTTAAAAAAATAGTAATTAAAACAAAATAAATATCATATTATGCACTTAGCCATTTCCCAGACTTCAAGTTCAATGTAAATCTAAGTCACTGTATAAATAACTTAGCTGAACTTGATGAATTGAGATCCATCTACAATATATAGAAATTATATTTGATTAGGATCAGTAGAATGATTTTTAAGGGAATCCTCTGTTCCTATTCTGTTCACATTAGTTGAATTCTTTCTTGAGTAAACAAAACGAGAAGCTCTGCTCCATGTTTAAACGTAATACACACCTACACCTAATGGACTCAGAAGAGAAAGGTTACCATTGTTTAATTGGGAACTTCTGTAAATGTTCCTCATATGCACAGTCTTCATAAGAATCACACAATCTTTCAGGTTGGAAAGGACACCTGGAGGTCTCTAGTTCAAACTCCTGCTCAAAACACAGTAGTTCATGATGATCAGGTCTTTATCCATGGCTCCATTTTCTTGATAATCTCCTTGTATGTATTCAAAGGCTGCAACTAAATCCCACCTGAAGTTGTTATTCTCCATGCTGACAAAGAATATCCCTGACAATCTCTGCTCACAGGGCAACTGTTTCTGTTCCCAGTCACTGTGGTGGGTCTCTGATGACTTTGTTCTTCTGCTTTCCTATCCTAAAGTGACCCTCTCATAAACTCCTTTGACAAACTGGGACCAATCAGTTTTTCTAATGGACCAAGCACAAGTTTGTTTTTTTTCTATTCCACAGCTTCTTTTCCCTCCTTTCACCCTCCCTTGTTCAGGTTTTTAGTGTGTAATATTATTTCTAGCTCAATCCTCACAAGCAGACAGAGAAGACCTAAGACGGTTGCAGTCATAGTGTTATTTTTAGTGCCACAGGGTATCTTTGCTTCATCTCTAGCTGTTCTTCTAGAAGGGTGCTGATGACCTGTAGTCCTATGTCATATCAGACAACATAGATGTCATAGATACCCTGAAGTGTCTCAGGCAGAACTAGAAGTCTCCATTTAGACAACTAAATGGAGACCTCAAAGATCCAATCAGTCTTTAAAATTTTTCTCTTTGTCCTAGGAGACCACTGAACTGATGCTGCTGAAATAAACTGAGCTAAATCTCCCTTAAGGTAGGATTGAAGTCGGCTTTTTCCCAGTGAATTATGCACTTGTTTTCTCACATCTTGCCAAGCCCCCTGCAAGTAGGTATGATCCTTCCATAAAAACCTTTTACAGGTAGAAACTCCTCAGTTTGACTCATGTAATAACTTTTAAAAACTCAGCAGCCTTTGTTTCTTTACCACTGTCTTTCAAGGAACAGAAGGATGAGTTTCCAAATCAAAGGACATTTTGTGAGTTTCTACTTGTTTATTAGGTTCCAGGTGTTTATAAGGCAAGAGTTAGTAGCAAAGGTGTTGGACTTTGAAGCCCTGAAATGTAATAATGGTCCTGGTGAGTTTCAACTCTGCTAGAGGAAATGGATCTGCCTGTTTGGTGCAGAGAATAAAAACAAACCAGAAAGCTGGCATGATAATTTGTTGCACAAAAAGAGGAAAGTAGCCTTTAGAGGCAATCTTTTGAGGAGCCATATAGACTCTAGCAGACATCTATCCACCCCTGCAAACCACTACAACCCTGAGAGTGACCGATTGCACTCTGCAGATCACTGCAAGATACAGCAGGTCATTTTCAACAGACTGTTTAAAAGTAACTGAGTCAGAAAAAAAAAAACAACAACAAAAAAAAAAACAACCAAAAAAACCCAGCACTTTGACTGAGAGTTTCAAGGGCAGCTGAAGGAGAAGGACATGTGATATGGAAGATTCTTTCCATATATATTTAAAGCAAATTGAGGTATCAGAGAAATATTATGATTTCTGGTAGCTTCTCCAAATTAAGTTATAGCTTTGATCTGTGCAAGGCTGATCCCTCTCTAACATTTTTAACAGTCTTTCTCCATTAGGATATTTCAACAAGCCAGCTACCAGACATTTCTTCCCAGCAAAGTTATTTTTGTATTCAAGCCATGATGTTGAGTGACTGAGCAGAATGCTTAAGGGAATTGATTACTACTTGTTAACTCCATGGTTTGTTTTTCCCTGTCATTCATTCTTGCAATAGATAGATAGAAAGACACACTATTTATTTTTTAATCCATATATTTATTCTAGCAATGCCTCATGCACTCTCATTGCCTCTACAAGTTACACTTACTAGGCAGACCAGGTATTATACAGGAAGATAACTATGTATTTAATGTCCTTTGTTTTTCTTTTATATCCATGCATAATATGCCATGGAAAAAATATACAGACAAAAAGGAACTACAAAAATGGAAAAAAATAAAATAAAAAAATAAAAAAAATAAGATTTATCCAGCCATCAACATTAAAAATCCACTTTCAAGTGTAGTTTTACATTTAAAAAGTCACAGCTCCTTTGGGGCTTCAGTAATTCCACATAAAACTAGCTAAACCATCATTCAAGGCTCCTTTCAAGTTTATCCTCTTTCAGACTTATTTTCGCTGATGAACATGTTCTCAAACAATATTTTTTATCCCAAAGGTTGAATTATGCTTTGAGCTGGGTCCAGTGAGCTAGAGTTTCTCCAGAAAGTTTCCAGTAATTGACCTTTGGCTCCTACTCCTTTTTCTAATAGCACAAACCCTCTAGCAATGACTGCAGCAACGTACAGGCTGGAAATCAAGCCTTCCAGCTGGTGATGCAAAAAAAAGTCAATTCAGGGTTTCAAGAATCTTCATGCCTAAATTTGTGTGACAATGACATGATACCCTACTTTGCACTGGCATAAAAAATGAATAGTGTTAAAGTCTCCTAGCACAGGTAATACGTAGTAGAATAAGCACATATATACACATCTGTGTAAGTGTATGTTTATGTGTACACATATGTGTGTGCATATATTTTTTATATAGCAGTAATAAAGAGCCGTCATCCTCACTTTCCTCTCTATAAGCCTATAGGGCTCAAAGGGGAAATCACTACAGAGAATGTGTCTTGAAATCAGATATTCAAAATATGTTTGTTCTCCTGGGACAGGAATTGACACTCGCATGGTTAGGATATTTTGGGAAAACTCTAATCTCCACAGTGTGACAGAAGCTCTGGGTATCTGGGACTGCTCATTAAAACAAAATAGCTTTTTAAAAACCTGTTTTTCAAAATAAATTTCCCTTTAACTCCCTGATGCCAGCAGATTTTTCCCATGTGATAAATCCACTAGCAGCTCAAAAGACTAAAGAAATAAGTGTGAAAATGTCTGTCTGCTAACGATAGCACTAGAAGCAGGACTTGAGCTTGATACACCATTTCTTCTGCTTGATTTCTTTGGGAAGATACCAGCTCCTGTGTGATGATAATCTGAATGTCTGGCTTCAATACCTTGATTTTCATAATCAAGGCTTGAGTCCTGAAGGGGCTGTAAGGGCTTAAAATCAAGGATTCAGGAGAGATGTAGTTGCGTAGTGTGTGAAACAGCCTCCTTTTTATCTTGCCTCATCACTACGTGCTGGAGAATCAAGCTGCTGCTGCTCTCTCCAGATTGACAGTGCAGCCACGTGACGCTTCTTCAGAGTCCACTTGTGCTAAACGAGATAAATATTCTTTTGCAAGATGCAGCTGGTGCTCAAGAAGACCTGGAAGAGACATTATCTGATTTAAGGAGGCTGATTTCTGATGATTTGGTTTCGTGTTCCAGGGGGCTGCGGGTGAAGCTTTAAGTCTTGTGTCAGTACCTGTAATTATGGCAGCAATCTGGCACTCGTCTCTGTTTTCTAACCTGCAGTCACAACTGCAGCTTTGTGGGTTAAACTCATTGTGTGCTCTGAGATTTTTGCAGGGAGGAGCAGGCTCAGAGGGAGAGCTGTGACTGGGGAAACCTTCATTGAATGTAACTGATCCTCTCTATAAGAAAATAAAAACTTATGAGTGACCTGATCCTCATTCGAGTTAGAAGATGTATGAGTGAAAGGGTGAAGTTGGTGCTGTGCTCTTACTTCTTGAAGTGGCAAGATTTCAGCTGTGGCAAATGACTAAAGCAGTTTAAGAGTTTTCTACCCAATGCCTGCCTGTCTCCTGCCTTCTGCCCTCTAAATCCTCTTTTTCTAAGCTTCCTGAACCAACATGAATGAGGTTCATATTCCTTTGGAAACAGAAATCTGTTTCAAACCTAGTTCATCAGTCTATCCCTGTTTCTTTTTCTAATCACTACTAGACCCTTACACTGCAACTATTGCTGTGCTTTCTTTTATGAATCACCTTTCAACTAAGTGTGTTGAAAATGTAGGTCATAAGAATGGCCATCATCTGAAATTCATACATAAGTGGGAGAAAACATCTAGTCAGAATACAAGGAGAAGCAAGCAGATGTTTTTTTCCTCTGATCTGATCGGTTATATAAAGGCAAGGAAGTAAAAAAAAGATAATCCCAAATATTGTAAAACATATTCTGTTATTTCTTCAAATTATCATAGAATGGCTTGGGTTGAAGGAGACCTTAAAGATCACTTTGTTCCAACCTCCCTGCCAAGGGCAGGTACATCTTCTGCTAGACTAGGTTGCTCCAAGGCTCATCCAACCTGGCCTCGAACACTTCCAGGGAGAGGGCATCCACAGCTTCTCTCAACAGTCTCTTCCATTGACTTATCACCTCCACAGGAAAAAAATTCTTTCTAATATCCCATCTAAATCTATCTTCTTCCAGCTTAACCATTTTCTCTCGCCCTATCACTACATTGTACAAAGTCCCTCCCCAGCTTTCTAGTAGCTGCATCAGGTACTGGAAGGTGCTCTAAGGTCTCCCCAGAGCCTTCTCTTCTCCAGTTTGAAGAGGCCCAACTCTGTCAGCCTGTCTCCAGAGCAGAGCTGCTCCAGCCCTCTGATCATCCTCATGGCCCTCCTCTGGACTTGCTCCGACAGCTCCATGTCCTTTTTGTGTTAGGGGCTCCAGAAATAGACACAGCACTCCAGGTGGGATCTCATAAGAGCAGAGTAGAGGGGGAGAAACACCTCCCTTGATCTGCTGGCCACACTTCTTTTGATGCAGCCCAGGACACAGTTGGCTTTCTGGGCTGCAAGTGCACATTGCTGGCTCATGTTCAGCTTCTCATCAACCAACACCCCCAAGACCTCAGAACTGTTCTTAATCCATTCTCTGCCAAGCCTGTATTTGTGCTTGGGATTGCCCTGACCCATGTTCAGGACCTTGTACTGGGACTTGCTGAACATCATGTGGTTAACTTCCCACTGTTCTTCTCCTCTCCCTGACAAACAAACATCCCCAACATACAAAAAGTCTGTACTTCAACTAGTAGCAGCTGAATAAAAGGTGACTGAAAAAAACATTTTCTTCCAGTGTTAAAGTCTGTTTAAAGTGTTAAAATCTGTTGGCTATATCAAAGGTTAAATAATTATCTTCCCATATGTGAAGTCAGCTGTGCAACGGTCCATAGGATGAGTAAGAGTCCACCTGAGCCTTTTTATGACTGTAATTGAGAAGTTGTTTCCCCATTTGATTGTTTTATTTTAGATTATGTAAAGCTGCCATTTAGTCTTTACTAGTACATGAGCGAGTAAAATTCAACAGATGGTGTCACACCAAGCAGGACCATCTTATTGAAATTACTTTAGCAAAAATTGCATTTGGCAGACACAGATAACATTTTGGGACATCGATGTTTTATTTGTTGTTGTTGTTATTGTTTTCTTAAGGTTTCTTTGTAGGTTGAATTACTATCTTAGTATTCATACAGCTTCCGTGGTAATCTACCAGTGCTGCTGCAGAGCAGTTTTGCTTGTTCAGAGCCTGTATATAGTCCATTTTTAAAGTAGAAAGAGAGAGCTAGGTGATAGAGTAAGAGTTTTATTGTAAGGGGAAATTCTATTTCACTGTATTTCCGAGTATTGAATTTTACATGCTCTAGCTTCAAATATATGAGTTCAACACAACTTGGTCATTCATATGTCTGGCTGAGATGGAGTTAATTTTCTTCATAGCAGCATGTATGGAGCTGTGTTTTACGTTTGTGACCAAAACAGTGCTGATAACAGGCTAATGTTTCAGCTGTTGCTGAACACTGCACAGCACCAAGGCCACCTCTGCTTCTCACTTTGTCCCCCTGAGAACTGGCTGGGGATGTACAAGAGGTTGGAAGGGGTCACAACAGGCAGGTGACTAGAACTAACTAAAGAGATATTCCATGCCATCTGACATCATGCTCAGGAGGAAAAAGAAAGAGAATGGTGTTTAAGGAGGTTAGCCATCTCCTTTGCTCAGGAACTGACTGGGATTTGATCTGCTCATGGGAGATTGTGAGTAATTGTCTTTGAATCTCACGTTCTTTGGAAATTCCTGTCTGTCTTGATATTGTGAGTGGGACAAAACCATTGTTTTGTCTTCATTTGAAGCGTATCTGACTTGTTAGTTCTCAGTTTGTTTTTGAGATAGGTTTTTACTAGTTGAGTCATTAAATGTCTTTGAGGACAATTCTCCATGCACACCATTCCACAGAGAAAGAGAGAAACATGATGAAAAGTGAATGTCTGGGAACATGGGATCTAGTGTATCAGGAGCAGAAATTACAAGAATTTAAAAATTTAAGATCTTCTTACATCTTAAATGAAAGAAAAAAAAATTGAAACTATCATCATCCATCAGTGCTGTCAGAGGGAAAAAAGATATCTTCTCAAAAATACAAATGTGTCTGTTTTTCTCCAGACGCCATCAAAGGAATAATAAACAGTAGATCCGTTCTCTGAATTCTTGATGCTATAGCCAAAATTAGTATCATGTGAGTGAACAAAGCTGTTCTTACACTTCTGGTTAACTTTGAGGGACACAATGATAGCGAATGAACAACTCACCATGCCCACCTACCATATATTGAGGAACAGCTGAAGCTCAGCTCAGCAGAATCCAAATTCAAATGTCATTGTTCAGAGTCCTTACTCTACTGACATTCGTAAGAAATGACAAAGTATGAGACCTGCTAAAAATCATTAATAAATTCTATGCCTTGATTTTTATTATTTTTTTTTTATTTTTTTTCCCTGAAACTGCAGTCATTCCCAACTCATAAATGTGTATGTTACCTGAACCTGTGCACAGCAGGAAGTTCCTTCCTCAAAAGTCTCTGGTTTGGAGTACATCCACTCCTAAAGAACATCCAAGTACCTTCATACATACACTACAACTATGCTTAGGGGAAGCACAGGAAACTCAGTCATGGATACTGGGAGACCAACCCTTCACATAGTTTCACTTGCTTCAACTAGTAGTGTCCCAGTCAATTCCCAGCACTCAGAAATTAACATAGTCCAGAGACTATACCAAATAAATACTTTGGATGAAAGAATATTCTTCTAGAGAATAATAGTGTTTGATAGAACAGACACAGATTGTTCCATGACAGTTGGCGTTGCTGCCACTGAAGAATATCAGTCAAAACCGCTTAATTTAATGAAGTCTTCTACAGAAATTCCACTATTTTCAGAGGATTCTGAGACATGACATGAATGAAGCAAAACACTGCTGGCTCTGTAGTATATATAATGGTACCTATACAGCCCAAGTGATAAGCTTCCCTGGTATTCTCTGCAGTGACTTAAAGATTGTCTCCCAAGAGACTTGAGTTTAAACAAGCAAGATCTTAAATGACCTCATCATATTTTCTGTGGATTTGGTTTTTGAAATTGGGCTATTTTGCTTTATAAACACCCAAGGAAAACCATTTCTGACACATTATTCCTCTGAAGCTGGTTCTGATGCCACTAGGAGCACAGTTAGACCATAGCGCTAAACACTTATTAAATTCACATTTTGGATACCTTAGTGACATCTTGCTTGAAACAATCTTTGCCATTCTCTGATTAGCTTCCTCTGCTGTTTTCTTCCATTCAAAGGAGGTAACTTTGTATCAAATGAGTCTTGCAGAGGAAGAGATAAACAAGTTAACACACTTTCTGTCAACATGAATGGACATGAAATGCAGTTGCTCCTATCTTTATTACTTTTTATATCTAAATTATGCTATAAACCATATTGTGTCTTTCTATTTTTACCACATACTATGTTTCACAAAGTTTCACGGAAATTGAAGAGATCTCAGCAGAGGTGAAATAAACCAAAACCTAGTGCTATGTTTAATCAGCCTTGCATGTGTATTTTTCTATTCTGTTAAGTAAGTGATAGTGTTTTTCCCTAGCCTAGTGAATAAATTACATATTTATTGTAGTTGAATTTGAGTTAGTGTTGAAGGAAAAGTAACCACATATTTGAGCAAGGTTATGACAGTGATTACTGTGAAAGCAGGTTTCTTTATCTAGAGTAATCTAAATTGGAGAAAGGCTGTAAGTCAAATAACAAAGGATCCTGACATTGCCATGATATACTTAATTTCTTTTTACATTAAAGAATGATACAGTGTCCTTAGCAGTAATTTTCTGAGTATACCAGGGGATCAGATTAATATGGAATTAGTAGAAAAGTGCTTAAATGGACTCATTCAAGGCAAAGTGAAATCCATCCTAGATAGTTTGGGCAGCAGTTCTCCTGGGCATGGCGAGCGGGCAGATAAGCTTGGCTAGATGTCCTCACCCTCCCGGGAAAATATCCAGTGATGGTCTCCGCTCACTCCAAAGACATTGTCAAAAGAACTGCAGCCACCCAGACTGACCTTCCTCAAAAACACACAGCTGTCCAGGTATGTGACAGCAAAGACAAGACCTGTATGTGCTGTGACAAGGTAAACGACATGCTCAGCCTGGTGGTGGAGCTGAAGGAGGAACTGGAGACTTTACGGAGTATCTGGGGAGTTTGAAAGAGAAATAGGCTGGTGGAGCCAGAGCCTACCATCCTTAAGGAAAAGGCAGCTGGTAGAACCTCCACGAGAGGTAGAGGATGCCCTGCTCTCTTGTCACCAGGCCAAAGTAGGAGACCTAAGAGATGACAGAGGGGAATGGAAGCTGAGAGGCTAGTTAAACACTGGAACAGGTTTCCTAGAGAAGTGGTTGATGCCCCAAGGCTGTCAGTGTCTAAGAGGCACTTGGAAAATGCCCTTAACAACATGCTGTAAATGTTGGTTGGCCCTGAACTGGTCAGGCAGTTGGACTAGAAGATCATTGTAGGTGCCTTTCAACTGAACTAGTCTAGTCTAGTCTAGTCTAGTCTAATCTATTATTATACTTTGCAGAGTAGATCCATAAATCTTTATAACAACATTATTAACTACATTGTTGATTATTATATTAGAAGAAACATAAATGCTTAGAGTTTTTATGGCCATAACTGCAGCAGGGAGCTAACAGTTTCCAGAAAATAATTTTCCATCCATGTTCTTGCCACTCTGTAATGAACTTTAGGTCATTCCCAAAATTTCTTTAGTCATTCTATTTGTCCTTGGTTCTAGTACAAACCAGGGACAATGCACCTATAGTGTAAAATCATAATCAAATTTATAGAAAGACTTGAAAGCAATTAAAGAAAGCAAGACTGGGATGAGGAAGTTGTCATGAACCATCTACTTGTGAGTTAAGAGGCATAGCATAGCTTGGCCTCAAAATCCTATCTTCCCATTTCACAAATCTATAAACCCTTTTGCTAAACAAATTCCATTTGCTCTGTGCCCTTTAGTTACCCAGTACTCTCCCATTAACTTAATTATTTAAGTAGTTTTCACTCGCATGCTGTTTCATGTACAGATGCTATGTGTATAATATATTAAACCTGCATAATTGACTTACATTTAAGTGTCATCAGTTGTGTAATGTTCTGTGTTTATTTTGTATTCATGACACTGTGAAGAAACGAAATGCTTTGTGTTAGTAAACAGAGATCTGTTTATTGCTGCTCAGAGCTTGAGCAAATTGGGGAAAAGACACTATTGCTATTAAAAAAACTGAACTTCAGGCAACTGAAGCACTGATAAACACTCAATCATCTGCAGCAGTATCATGTTAAACTGTAAATGTTTTTTTTCTGCTGAAACCATGGGAAAACACTAAGGACATATTTTGAGACTGACATTTTCTTGTGTTCCAGAGTGTAGCTGCTCACTTAGCCAGGAAACCACATCTCTGAGGAAGCTCAACAGAATTGAAACATTAGTGGTTGTGTATTTCTTAATTACCTGAGGTCCTGGGTGGTCTGCTGAAAATCAAACTAACCAGAAATATTTTAAAGGCAAAACCCTCAAACCAGCAGCATCTGTATCAACTCCCTGAGATTTGTCATTACTTTCCATTCACCTAACCCAAGTGCTGGGATGAGGTGTAATGTCTCCAATGCCAGAATTAATTATAGGGCCTTCTGGTAGCTGAGATCCCACATATCAAACACTGATGGAAATATCTTCACAATGTTTCTCAATGAAATAAATGTAATGTGTTTGTTACCTCAAGTTTGAAGTTGTCAGTCAAATACATCTGGCAAGTTCAAAATGAGTCTGGGGAAATTTCCTTTTGAGTCAGGTCATCTCTGTGCCTTTCTCCTGGATAAACTTGCCCTGAAGGCACATTGATCAGTGGGGTCTGGATAACTCACGTGCAGCAGTGACCTCCCTCTCCCACAGCATGACCTGTCACCAGATGCCTTCCACAATGAGACAGTTATGGTCATAGAGAAATACTGTCTAGCCTAACCCAATAGGAACTCAAGAAAACCACTGGAATTCTCAGAAATTAAAGGAACATTGATTAAAATGCTGTGTTTATTATATTTTTATTTCCACTGTCTACCGGCAAATTGAATACTGAGTGTGCTTAGATCTTTATGGCAAAACATACCTCTACAGTTTAAATGTCTGTAGCTGAGGCAGTTGCCTGGAATCTCACCAAACTCATTGGAGAGCTAGTTAAATACAGATAGCAAAGCTTAGGGTATGTGTTACCTAAAGTAGATCCTGCATGTGGTCAGACAATCTGTATATAAAGCTATGATATATAATTATGACGTGCACTGCCAATGTGGGTCAACAACAAAATTGAAGACATCAATGTTGTAAACATCATGCACTCAATTCTATTGCCTAAAAAAAAAAAGACATTCAGTGTTATATGAGAGATGAAGTTATCCCACTTGTCTTCTGAAATACCCTAACTGTCCTATAAGTCTTGTGTCTTACATACAAGCTATGTGCAGGTAGCTCTGACACTTTAAAGTGTAGAAAATGGTGCAAGAGATTTATGCTTAGGAAATAGAGTCAACTTTTTAATCTCTAATTTAATCTCTCTCGTAAAAGCGTGAATTTAATTTTTAATAAACCGTAGTGAATAGTTTTGTCTATATATTAGAAATATATTAAAAATAATAAAAACCATACCCTCCTTCATTTTAGAAAAACAACCAGTCTTAGGAGATTTTAAAATTGGAAATTGCAGTTGAAAATCAAATCAAACCTTTAAAGTTTTACATTGATGTGAGTGGGCTTTTTGTTTTGCATTTCTCCAGAAATAAACACAGGGGAAGGAGTGTGAGTGTTTGCATTTCATTTTTGGGTATGGCTGGTGAGCAATTATACTCCTGATTGTTGTTGTTAGAAACTTGAATAGCTCATCTGACTTAAATTCAGCCATCTGGGACTGCATGTAGATTGGTAAATAAAATAGGATGAGGGTATGGGCTCAGGCTCTGGTCTGTGCTTGTCCTGAAATGATCATTATGTGCCGACTAACACTTTCTTGAACAATGCCCAGTTGGTTCAGAGGTAGCATGCACCAGAGACAAGTCCCAACAGGCTGTTGAGACATTAATGAACCAGGTTTGGCTCTTCACACTCTACAAAGCTAACACTGTTCCATCAGGATGTGCTCTCTCAAGCACTGCCATCTGCCATGCCCAAGGGTGTGTAAGACACACATTCAGATCTGTGGTGTGAAAACACCATTGTGAGATGTTGCTGTAACGCCGTCATATTATTTATGATACTTTCAACTGGAATAAAAAGAGAAAAACATACAGAAACAAATTGCTTCTTTAGGATTCCAAAGAGGCAATCAGGGGTCTCAGAGGGGAGACAGTGCCAAATACTGTGCAGTACAGACGTGACTTTTCAGTTCAAATTTGCCTCAAAGCCAGAGAACAAATCCTAATTAGCAGCATATATAGAACAAGAAAGTGACCTACCTGGTCACTTCAGTAATATTCTAATGAATGAAAAATGAGGAACTTCTAAGCAATGATATGTATATGCTCATATGTATACATTTGTATGTTTATATATATCTATATTTCTCTCCCACCCATATCAGAAGTATATTTCAACATGGGATCTCTCATCCTCTAGGGCTGCCTCTTCCACTGACTATAGTTCCCACCACACAGATACTGAACTTGTAGATGGATAAAGTTAGCAGAGAGAAGTCCACTAGGAACAAGTAGTCTCATAAATTTATTGGATACTTCATATTTTTCATTCTGCCCCATCCCTGCCTTTAAGTTCCTATTTTTCTTTGCAGAAGTTACCTTTCTTTTAGCATCATTAGATCACATTACTCTCTAAACAGAAAGCCATGAGAAGCCATGTTCCTCATATAAACCTTGCAGGGCTCCATCCAGGACTTCAAGGAATTCTAAGCAAGTTTGCTGCTGATACAAAACTGGGAGGAGATGTCGACTCCCTAGAGGGCAGGCAGGCCCTGCAGAGAGACCTCATCAGGTTAGAGAGATGGGCAGTCACCAACTACGTAAAGGGCAAGTGCCAGATTCTGCACCTGGGATGGAGCAACCTTGGTGTTCAGTACAGAGTAGGGAATGAGTGGCTGGGGAGCAGTGTGGAGGAGATGGACGTGGGGGTCCTGGTTGATGGCAAACTGAAGATGAGCCAGCAGGGTGCCCTGGCAGCCAGAAGGGCCAACTCAGCATATTCTATGATTTCCCTGTTAAGAGTGCAACAAGATGTCAACATAACTGTCTTCTGTGTGCTGAACCACCCTCAAGGCAGACTTTTCATTATATCACCAGCATTTAAGGAAGTTCAACATTTTAAAGAATTAGCAACACAAAATGAAGCATGCAAATCAGTGCTTTGCAGAGGATTTCTAATAAATCAAATGGATCTTGTTTCTCCAGATGAAAATCACCCACTGATTAACACAAAATGTCTTCAAGGAGTTAAAGGGCAATGCAACTTCATAAGCCTGGCTTACACATGGCTTTCATTCCAGACTGTGCTGCATCTGCCCCATGAGATACTCCCTGAGATAATTTAGCCCTTTCATATTTTTAAAGTTGTCTCATGTGGCCTTGCTTCCAAGCCTTCATGTGAGAACTACAGCACTAGGGTGAAGCTGAGTGGGGAGCTAAGGAGATTCTAGTCGCATGAAAATATGGGAACAAGAGCCTGCCTGTTGTAAATGAAACATCTTGTAAAATGAAAAATCTTTTCTTCACTTTGAGCCCGTATGTGAGGACTGAAAGCATATCCATATTCTTGAAATAAGGAGAAGCAATCATGTATCTAAAGTTTGACTTATAGTAACTACTGAAGAACATCACTTTGTTCTTGCTGTGTGTATCAACTTCTGATTCAGTGTCTCAGGCAGGTAAACCTCCTACTATACCTATACACATATACATACACCAGAAGCAGATGTGATAGAAGTGACACTAAGGGCATACATCTGTCAGTGGACACTGTTTTTTATCATCTGTAGAATAAAAAAAGAAACTTAAGTGAATCACAAAGGTAAAAAGACAAAAAATGTGAAACTCTGAAAAAAATTCAAATTGCAGACTGTGTTGTGCATCTGATTGAAACCATGGTATATTGTGAGATGTGGAAAGAGCTGCCCTGACATATTCCTGAGGCTGTCTTGTAAGGTTGCTTCACAGATTAAGAGTTTATTTGTATGACATATCCCCCATACCTTTTTGGTGCAAGCAGTGCTAACAAAAATAGCAAGTATCTATTTGTTGTGCTCGAGGAGAGGAGGGAAAACTACTTTGTGAAAAAAAACAACAAACAACTCAATATAGAGTTCTTCATGTTTGTGTCTAGCATTTCCAGCATATTTCCTAGTATTCCATCTTTTGTGGCTGGCTTTGAAGACAGGACTCTGGAGCAAGAGGATTCTTTGTTGTACAGTCTTACTGATAGGGGTGAGGACTAAACTTCTGCTGTCTCTGCGGGACTGAGAAATCTGACACAGCAGAGAGGGAACAATCCCTGAGGTTCCTGAAGTGTGTGTAAGACAGCCTCCTGACACAGCTGGTGAGGGAGCCAACTAGTGAAAGTGCCCTGCTGTTCCTGCTGCTTGCTAACAGAGAAGGTCTTGTGGGGGATGTCAAAGTTGGAGAAGATTAAGAAATAACTCCAACCACTAGACTTCCTTTGGTGTTTCCTAATCTTCAGGCAGCTTATGGAAAATGAAGATTGACAGTTCTGTATATCCCTGGTTGCATATTGTTGTCCACCTAATAACGAACTGTCTTTTCAAAAGGAATCCATATTTCTGATCATTTTCTGTAAGGAAATTTGCAGGACCACTTACATTGTTTCATTACTTGGATGCTTTTGTGAACCTTATGTAACATTCATCATGGCTTTAGAATTTAATCTCAGAGCTGTTTGTTCATGTGGTCACAACACAGGGCCAAGACTCAGGAGACACAGATTTATTCCTTACCATGTATCAGCATTTATAGCTTTAAATGGCATGCAGGACAGTTTTCTTTTGTCACCTATAAATTTCTCTCATTATTACTTTTAAAAGGATGATTTTTTCCATATTTATTAGATGTCTCTTTCCACTGTGTTTCCCTATTATAAAAAACCAACAGAACCAAAACCAAAAAAAGCACAATTACAGTAATGGAAAAGCACAGTATTTAGGTCCTAAATTAGACAGAAGAGATTTGAGTCTTTACTTTCAGATTCTCCAGTGATGCTACATAAGGCAACAGTGTTGTAACAGGTGCTTTCCATATTAATTCCTACTTCTGTTGAGAGCAGCAGCTGCCAGATGAAACCTTATTCAGATGGCTGAATTTGCAAAACAGTCAGGATATTAAATAAATCTTCTCTTTGCGGTGATTTTAAAATTTTGTGACCTTCAATATTTCCAGCACACCCAGCCTGTTCCACATTCTTACACCTTTTTCTGAGTTGTTCAGCTTCTGACCTGTTGCATCGCTTCACTGATTTCAGGGAGGTTCAGAGCAGCAACCATTAATTTTTTATTCAAACAAGATGAAAAAAAGTTAGGTGTTGGGATTTTTTCTGCTGTTATGATTTGTTATTTTTTTTCTTTAATTGCTTGTTTGTCTGTTTGTTTTTTTTTTCAAGGGCTTAATATATGATCCCCTTTGTGATAGGAGATATTGTTATAAGAACAATTTGTCATGCAAGTAACTGAGGATAAACAGCCTTTCCTGGTTGCAGGGAGGGATTTTTCAGTTTGTTTGGTTTTTGGTTTTCGGTTTGGTTTCCAAATGTCTCTTTTTAAAGGATTCAATAAAATACTGAGGATATAGATATTTTCTCCCAAAATTAGGAACACATTCTGCAAAAATTCTGTTTTAACAGCAGAATCAAGCTCCTTTTCAGAATCTCAAGGAAACACTCTGCTCTGACTCCCAAATCCACCTCAGAACTGTTCACCAAAGAGATGCTGATGCTGCCTTTTAAGAGCAGGACTGGATTTGAAACTGCGTCATTAGTGCTGAATGGCTGTCTGAGTGAACACCAGCAGCAGCTTGAATGAGAGATGCTGAGGGTAGCCAACTTGGATATTGTACAATACATATTATACAAATAGATGGATGTATGAGGCTAACATCTGCCTTACTCTTATGTGTGCCAAAACCTTCATGCATTCAGCTTTCTGCTGCTATTCCAGGAACTACTCAGGCTCCTATTACCAGTCTGCTGTGGGCCTTGCACTGGAGGAAAAAAATACCCAGCTTTGACAGGAAAAGTCTGGTTTTTCAAATTTTTGAACCACAGAAGAACATGATGAAGGGTAAGCAGAAGTGCTGTAGCCTTTACTGAACTTTATTATGTAGTGTTTTATAAATGTGGATTTTTAGATGCTGTTTTCTTAGTGGGTTTTTCTTTCCCTTTTGTTTTTCCTTTTTCAACTGAGCATGAGAAGCTGAAAGAATCTTTTCCTTTTCCACTTCAGGACAACCACAGAGCTGTGTTCAGTCAGAACTGCATGATAAAATAAAAACAGATTCTCTCTCCTATTCATGCTCTCAGAGGTTTTCTCTACAATGGATATAAGAGGTTTTTTCTCTCTATTGAGAGCTGCCAGTAATCAGGCCTTCTGACAAGCTCTATTCTGTGTGCCTCTTAGAAATGGGTCTTCCTTCCATGCTAGGTACAGGAACATCACAGACAAAGCAATGTAAAAAAAACTTGGATTATTCAGGACAGTTTGCCTGAGACAAGGTTTGCTGCACTGCTATGTTTTACACATAAAGCTGCCTCACAAAAAATAAAAATCTTTGAGGATGGTTCAGTAGATGGAAGTGGAGCAAACAGGTTAAATGCTGTAGTCATGTTGAGGCAGTGACAAAGGGACAAAAGATGGTTTTAGGGCTGGGGCTTGAGTGTTGATTTTTTTGTTTGGTGTGTCAACCATCAGTATATGCTCATTTTAATCTATTTGAAAGGAATGCTACTTCTTCTGGTCGGAACTAAACCAGAATGACCTGTTTCTACATGTTTGTTTTTTTCTGGACTCATGCTTCCCAATTATAACATATCATGATGCAAAAAAAAGAAGGAACAGAATTGAAAAGGAAGTATGTGTTTATCACCAGCGTGCATCAGTCCCCTTTCTGAGACATGGATTTGGGTTTCCTTCCCAATGGAAATCAAGGAACAGAAGATTTGTCTGGATGTTGTATTTGAAAGACTAAAGGTTCCTGAAGCACGCACTCAAATCTGGAATTACAGTGTTCACCTGGTTATGAGGACTAGATATGGCCTAAAGATGTCAATTCATTATTACAAAGTAAATGTATCACTGCTATAAAATGACTGCACAAAAGGGACTTCTGCAGCCTACTCCCAGAGTATTCAAAAAGCATAAAAAATCTTTCCTTGGATCTGTTCTGCTGTCTCAAGCACACTTTTTATTCAGGTGGCAGGAATGAGGAATTGTTGGGAACTGCAGTTTCAAAACCATGAGTTAGTGTAACCAGCTCACCAGTGAGCAGCAGGAGTCTGGGTCACTGACACTGAAGAGATTTGCATCAGCTGGCCAAAGGCCACGTCCTGACTGGCCCATAATTTCATACAAGTCTCCATATTAAGTCAAGAATTAACTGCTATGACCCTCCATTTTCACCTTTCTATACACAGGTTGTATTACATAGTAATTTCTCTAGTGAGCCTGCAATGTATATTTAAAATAAAAAACAATTTAAAACGAGGGGGGAAATGCAATTGTGATTTAAAGATGAAGTAATGGCAATCCTCCTTGCCCTAACATAATCTTTTCCCTTGTAAAAAGTGTGTCTTGCTTCTAGCTCGTGATTTCTACTTCAAGCTCACCCACCCATTTATTTCACTTTGTAAATGTTCACTTCCTCAAAGTCTGTTCAGGGGTGAAGTGTAGAGATCAAGCTTTTGAAGTTTTTGTTTAAAACTCAAGTTTCCTAAACACCAATGAAATTTCACAGTTATTTTTAAGCCTTTGGTGACAGGCCATTTTTTTTTCACATGGAGACATTAAATCAATTCCAGAATGATCTCACTACTGTTTCTCAACTCCTACTTGATGTTTTCCAGTTAATGTATTCCAGGTTCATGTCAGTCCCCTTTGCTGTAACAATTTGAAATCTTTATTGAGCTACATACTTCCATAATTTATAAGTTCTTTCTAAGACTTCATTCCAAGACCTTGTTCATCAGCTTCCACATTTGCAAGTATTCTGCAACATGGTGTACAGCCTCAGTCTTAGTTTAAGTCATCCAGCTTGGTCTTACACATTTGTCAAACATTGCATAATTGACAATATTTGCCAGAAATACTAGAATGTCATTATTGGATCTCCGCAGAACTTCATCTTTAACAATTGCTCCCTGAAATTGCTTTATCTTTTAAACAGCTTCACTGTCCCTGTTACATTTCAATGCAGGTCTTAAGTGCAACATCTGTTTTACGTGGCATTAACAGCTTCTTCAAAATATCATGGTGAAGAACCATTTAATACCAGAGACAACTGGAGAGAAGACACGAGCTGAGTTTGATGGAGTGAAACAATTTAGCTGTTGTCAACTCTAACAGCAACTAGGTAGTTACCTGGCAGCATATAGAAGACAGCTCTAAGTGTACCAGGGAAAGCACTTACTGTCATGCCTTCCAGCTGTGTTGAGCTGAATAAAAAGGACCCAGTGCCAGGTCCTGCACTTGGGTCACAACAACCTTATGCAAAGCTACAGGCTTGGGGCAGAGTGGCTGAAAAGCTGCTCCTAGGAAAGGACTTGGGGGTGCTGATCTACAGCCAGTTGAATATGAGCCAGCAGTGTGCCCAGGTAGCCAAGAATGCCAACAGCATCCTGGCTTGTACCAGCAATAGCGTGGCCAGTAGGACTAGGAAAGGGATTGTCCCCCTGTGCTGAGCACTGGTGAGGCTGCACCTTGAATCCTGTGTTCAGTTCTGGGCCCCTTACTAGAAGGACATTGAGGTGCTGGAGAGTGCCCAGAGAAGGGCAATGAAGCTGGTGAAAGGTCTAGAGCACAAGCCCTGTGAGGAACATCTGAAGGAACTGGGGATGTTTAGTCTGGACAAAAGAAGGCTGAGAGGAGACCTTCTTACTCTCTACAACTACCTGAAAGGAGGTTGTAGGGAGGTGGGTGTTGGCCTCTTCTGTCACATCAATAATGGTAAGACTAGAGGAAATGGCCTGAAGTTACACTGGGCGGGGAGGGGGGTTAGACTGGTAACTGAAAGGGCAATTAAATGCTGGAACATGCTGCTCAGGGAGGTGGTTGAGTTTCCATCTCTGAGGTGTTTAAGAGACATGTAGATGTGGTGCCTGGGAACATGGTTTAAACATTGGGCTTGGTAGTGTTTGGTTAATAGCTGGTAGAGTTAAATTATGGTTGGACTCAATGATCTTAAGGGTCTTTTCCAACCAGAATGAGTCTGTGATTCTGTGAAAAAGTAAGCATGTCCAAAATGTGTTAATTAAAAGAATGTGTGCAGAGTCCTTCTGAGTTTCTTTTACTCATCATTCCTTTTTGCTGTCTATGAGGCATAATATGGGTAGAAGAAGCAAAGCAAATATAATTCTTCCTCAGGAAGTTTGAAATTTAGGTGTTTCTTTACAATGAGTGTTGCCTTTGCACTTAATCTGGCTTCTCAGAAGTCAGTTTGTGTGATGCAGAGAAAAGAATGATCAGATTCTCCATCCCGATATCTGTTTTATCTGGGGAACTCATTCTCCATACATTGGGTTTATTACATGTGATGACAGCAAATTTTATAAGAATTTCTTGTTCATGCAATCACTGCAAATCACAGGAAAATGAGATCCCCTCTTCTCTCCTCCAGCTGTCTGCCATTTGTCAGCTAAGCCATCTCCATATTTTCTGACATATTCTGCCTTCTGCTTTAATATGATTCAATTTGTGATAACTTTGTCAGAGGGTTTAGCCAATGGCAGGATTACAAAATGCCAGACTCATCACTGCTAGCTCCACTCATGCTCTCTGAAACATGTCCCTTTTTGATAGAAATTACTTATGATCTCTGGGTGGCAAACCAGATCCCATCCGTTCCAGCAACTCCTGTGAAAGCCAAGAGTTAACAGTTCATTTAGGATTTGACACAAAAACCTAGCCAGCAATCAAGCCAACTGTTTTGTTCAAAGTTTGTAGCGGTGAAAATAAGGAACACATGTTCCCATGCTTAATCTTTGTGACACACCCACAAATTAATTCATGGAACATACATATGTACATATATACATGTGAAAAAATATATATATACTTTATATATACACCCACATGCATACACTGTTCTTTCAGATGAGTAGGCTGGTCATTTAGGACTGGAAGGTGCCATCATCTTCATCACTGAATAAAAAAAGAGACTGTTGGTAAAGTTAACTCTTTCCAGATGCCTTTGTGCTCCTAGTATCAAGTAGAAGTTATTAGATGTCTACATCAGAGCTAATAATTATTTACACCCTTTCTCTTACCCCTTCTTAAGCTGAGGTGGGAAGGTGAGTGAAGTTCTACCTGGCCATCCTATCAGGATGCATGGTAGCTGCTATGTTATCCCTTCCATGGCATATTCCCAGAGCAAACCTCACCCACATCACTGCTTTCAGAGTTGTTTTGTTTTTTTTCCTGAAGAACCACCTCACAGTGACAATGTGCAGTTATTAATAACTCAGTAGCATCTTTCCCTGAAATAGCTGGAAACGGGCACATGTACATTTTCTGATAGGTATCCTGATTGCCAACCCAAATAAGTATCCTTTTTATCTTTTTTTTTTTTTTTTTCATCTGCACCC
>NW_009951949.1:293268-318727 GCF_000747805.2 Chaetura pelagica | reverse complement strand
TCCCCCCCCCCCCCCACTGCTCTGTGTGTGTGCTTTATCAACTTGTCTTGTCCCTTTTCTCTCTATGCCAGATCACTTTCCTTGTGAAATGCAAATTCAAACATCATGAAGTACAACCTACCTAAGGAGGAAATGAAGCCATGACCAGCTTAGGGGTGAAATGGTGAAATCCTGTATCCCTTGAACTATTTAACATGTCCAGCAAAAAGGAGGGTTGTGAGATTGGGATGGAGGCAGGACATGAAAGGTTTTTGACCACAAGATTGTCATCCAGTTGGAGGACAGGGCCATAAGGGAACTTGAGCTTTGTGTATCTGTGTGACACCGAGACAACTCTGTGGAGCAGGAGGTTGTGAGGACTGCAGGCAATGGGGCTGTGCACGGAGATCAGAGCCTTGTGGCGATTGTAGAGGACCTCAGGTTTTTAGGCTAAGCATCCTCCCAGCAGTGAAAACAACTGATAAGTCTGAATCCTGCACCTGGTTCAGCACAGGGGGGGATTCCTTCATATTGCTGTGGGAGAAGGAATGTTCATTCGCTAATAACCAGACATTTTGCTGATACACCTTCATTAGTCCCTGCTGCTTGAAATGAAGAAATGCAAGCTTCCTTGCTAAGGTTTTATGACTATGGACCTGTTCTATTTCCCAGTGATTTCCACCAGTTCTTGTAACTAAATGAACTTTCTTGCTCTCCCTCTGCAGTCTCTGGTGGGACAGAGAAGGCAGTGGGTCAAAGTTTTCCTAAATAATGGGTAGTGACTGGCATGAAATTACTTCATCCCACACACTGTTTTGCCATTACATGTGATTAATTAAGAGCATATGAATGCTAGAAGACATGAAGCTCCTGCCAAAATACTCTTTAATTTAGCTGGAATAGAAACAAACAAAAACCCACAGTGCTTATCTGCATAATGAAGAGCTGCATTTGGTGGAGAACAAAAATGAATCTACTTAAAAAAAAACAAACCCAAACTATTGTGTTTCTCATAGTTAATCACACTCTAGCCTTAAATAATTGAAAAGTAATACAAGATTAAGTACTACATGTAATTTATTTTATTTTTATGATCTTCTTTTTATACATACTCTGTCTAGAATGTGGAGCATACTTAGTCAAGGCAAATAATTCAGCTGGTTTGGAGAATATTTCTTATCTAAGGATATTACTTTTTATTTTTATTTATTTGTATATACATAGACAAATGATGAAAAAAACCCAAAACAAAACCTGAACTCCAATAAGGTTCCACAGTTACTTGTTGTGCTGAAATTTTCTTCAGTGCCAGCTGTGGGAAAGGTTAACATCTGAAATTGGGGCTGGGAGAATGGGATGTACTGAAAGATGGTGACACAACAAGTGGGGAATGCAGATACAGCAAAGGGAGGGGTCCTCTTCCTCTCACACTGCATCCTGGCCCTTTCTCCCCACTGCAGCTTTACATATTTGCTTTTTTGCCTACTCTGGCTTGTCTAATATATTCAAATTTCCAAAATGATCCTCATTCTAATAGTGATGCGTGCCTCTGGCATATCTTAGGCTGTCAAATTTCCTTAAGTAAAGCCTGTCTAAGTCTGTTTGCAAAGGAAAAACATGCTACAAATAGCAGGGGGAAAATGGCCTATATATAAAGTTAAATTGCAGCTATATGAGAATACATTCTATGATTTCTTTAATACCAGGATGTCATTGCCTGTTATAAACTTCTTTTCTTGCATGTTACTCACCCCCACTTTAAAAAATCATATAGCTGTATGACAGTCTTACAGATATGGTGTAGATGCAGAGATTACATCAGCTATGATGAGATCCAGAATATAAAGAATAGAGACTGCAGCTCTATATTATTTATATCAAAACTTTGGGAATGATCACAGATGTCAGACAAGCATTCTTTTTATCAGGGTTTAAATACTTCCCATCCAAAAAAAAAAATCCAAACAAAAATACCCCACACCTGTCTTTAGTTGATACAATTTTACAGATGATATATTTGTTCAGTGGAAAGACAGGAAGAAGAGATGAAAAAGGGGAAAGAGCCAAGACAAAAATATTTGGAAGATTTCATGCTAACATGAAGAGGTCTTGTTTGTGTAAAACTCATTACACGTTAATTACGTGACCTCTCATTATTTTGCAAAATATTTAATACAACAAAGCACTTCTTAAAATACTTCAGAAGGAAAATAACAGGCTTTTTTTTCCAGGAATAGTTTTTCCATGTCTGTTTGTTTCATTGTTTTTTGTTCTGTTGGTTTTGGAGGGGCTTGGGGGGTGTGTTGGGTTTTTTTTTGGTTTGGGTTGTGGGTTTTTTGTTGCTTTGTTTAGGTGTTGGTTTTTTTTCCTCATAGAAAAACAAGAGAATGAGACTCAAATTGTTTTGGAAAAAAAGAAAAAAAAGAAGTTAAAATGTCATTAATTGGGAAAGTCTACTGTATAACAGAATTTGCTTGGTAATATTCTTAATAAAAATACAATTTTAAAAATAAAGCAACTAAATCTTTTATCATTTTCCTTCTCTCTGATCTAAGGATGATCTGGAGGTTACCTTTATGGGCTATTACAATTATGCTCCCTGGAAATGACTGTTAGTCCTACTGCTACTATATTAATGTCAAATGAAGTAATTTTCATAAGCTTTAATAGATGAGATGACTGTGGTTCAGTGGTTTTGCCCAGTTGTCAGATCTTTCCCAGCCACTTACTCCCCCCACCCTGATCTTCAACAATTAGGGGTAAAAAATAAGATGAAAACGTTTGTGGCTCAAGGTTAAGAGCAGGGAGGTCACTTACCCGTTCCCATCATAGGCAAACCAGAACTGACCCAGGGAAAATTGATCTAATTTATTGCCAATTAAAGTAGGTCCAGATAATGAGCATAACATGCTAAATTTTGATTATTAGGTCCCAAGCCCATCACAGAAACCATCAGGGAGGGGGTGACAGACAGAGTGTTCCTTCCTCCGCATCCCTAAATTGTGTTCCCAGTTGCCATCCTACCTCTGTGCTCCTCTGGGAGCTGAGGGTAACTCTAAGGATGTAACCACAGTGGGGATGGCTACAGGAGTCCAGGGGAGCCCCAGACAGCTCTGTGTGTGTGTGACAGTGTGCACCAGCAACTGGGGTGGGGCTGTGGCCTCAGGGACTTGTACATTCAGATGCCAGGAACTGGACTGACTGAGATCCAGTGGGAGCTGCTGCTCAGATTCAGGGTCTGAGCCTAGCTGCTGGAGGGCTCCACCTTGTGAAAGTACAGATCTATCTGTACTCATTAGTGCACCTCTATCCTTCTTAGTCAGAGAAGAGAGCAAGATGAGGCCTTTGGTGGTATTTATATATGTATATAGGCACATATGTATATACATGTTGTATAGCCGTGCGCTCTTTGTGCATCTGCCTACTGCAAATACATGCACAGGCTTGCTGCTGGTTGGACATGGGGACATGGAGCTGTGACAGTCTTGCCTTTTTTGGTCTGTCAGTCTGGTAGAATGTATTTTCCTTTAACATTAAACATATATACTGCACATTCTGGTCCTGCTGCTTATGCAAGTGTAGGATAAGGCACTAACCTTTTGGCTTTAGCTAGTAAAATCTGGGAAGAAAACAGAACACTTTGAAAATAGGGGAAAAAAAAAATCTCTTCATGTAAACTAATCTTTGGCACAGTAATATTTTCAGTGAATATGAATCAACTCACATATCTTTGTTGATGCCCTTATCCCCAAGTGTCACATCCATTCAAAATTGTGTTTGGATACTGCAGCTGCCTCTCTGTCTGTCTAGATGTCAGAATGTCAAAACTTTATCAATTTTTTGTCAAAAGGTGCTGGCAGCTGCCATGATAGAGGTCTCCGATCTAAAAATATTTCCACATTTTGTGAAATAACATTTCCCTTCAAACTAATTGGAAGCAGTAGTCAAAACCTTTATGTCATAGCATTTCCAGTGAGGAAGCTGCTGTTCAAAGAACATGGGGCTTGTTTATTTAGGTTAGATATTAGGAATAAATTCTTCACTCTAAGGCTGGTGAGGAACTGGAATGGCCTGCCCAGGGAGGTTGTTGATGCTCCATCCCTGGAGGTTTTTAAGGCCAGGTTGGACGAGGTTTTGTGCAGCCTGATCTAGTGGTAGAGTTCCCTGCTCATGGCAGGGGGGTTGGAACTTGATGATCTTTAAGGTGCCTTCCAACCTTAATGATTCTATGATTCTATCGCTCTGTTCAGAATCTTTTTTGAATATTTGCAAATGAGTCTTTAAAATGAAAGAGTAAAACAAAACTTACTATGGAGTTTACAGATGTAAACTGTAAACAGTTTACAGTTCAGACATGGTGGATTTTCAAGAAAGGAATTTCCGTTTAATTGAGATTTTTAATGAGATTTTAATGAGATTTATTTTGCTTTTAGTTTTCTTTGTTGTTTTTTGTTTGCTGGTTTGTTTGCTTTTTTCCTTCCTATGATGAAATTAACATGTCCTGGAACATCCAAACAAACTTCAGGGTAGAATACAACTTGGAAATGCCAGCTAACGGCTCAAAAGACAGTGCAATAAAACCTTTTACATTACATTGTTAACAATTCCTTTAAGCAGGATTGAGCCAAGGAATGAAAGATTTAAAGCCTTAACTTTATTGGGTTTTTTGTGTAGTATATCTCACAAGCATCCTTGTGTGTCCAGTCATTTTGCAGATACTTTGAAATTGGTGCTGCTAGCCCTGTGTCACTGTAGCTTGCCACTTACTGAATCTGAATGTATTTTTCAAAAAGTCCCAGCCACTATGTCTGTCCTACACAGCAAGGGTATGCAAAGACTTCACAGAATGGTCAAGGTTGGAAGGGACCTCTGGAGGTCATCTTGTCCAATCACCCTGTTCAAGCACAGACACCTAGAGCCCATTGGCCAGTAGGATGTCTAGATGGCTTTTAAATACCTCCAAGAATGGAGAGACCATGACGTCTGAGCAACGTGCCAGTGCTCTGTAGCCCTCACAGCAAAAAGTGTTTCCTGATGTTCAGAGGGAACATTCTGTGTTTTCATTTCTGTCCATTGCCTCTGGTCCTCATGGGGGCACCACTGAAATGCTCTATCCTTTTTGCACCCTCTCTCCAGGTATTTATACACATTTATGAAATTCCCCATGAGCCTTCCTTCTGTTTAGACTAAACAGTCCCAGCTCTCTCAGCCTTTCCTCATATATCAGGTGCTCCCGACGCTTAATCCTCTTTGTGGCCCTTTGCTGGACTCCACTATGTCCATATCTCTCTGGTACTGAGGGGCCCAGCACCGGACCCAGCACTGCAGGTGTGGCATCACCAGCACTGAATAAAGGGAGAAGATCACCTCCCTCAAGCTGCTGACAATAATTTGTCTAATGCAGCAGAGGATTCCATTCACCTTATTTGCAGCAAGGACATATTGCTGGCTCATGTTCAACTTGGTGTCCAACAGGATTCCCAAATCATTTCCTGCTAAGCTACTGTCCAGCTGGGTGTCCTCCAGCATATATTGGTGCATATGCATGTCTGAGACTACCTTACGTGTTTATCTAGTGTAAAAAGTCTTAGAGTCCTTGACATTCAATGGTTATATTCCCATCACTTTATTATGGGATTTTTTTCTCTATCACTGGGCCCAGGATTACCCCCTCGAGGCTGTGCCAATACAGATTTAAATCTAAATCCCTGATAGTAAACATGAGATATGTGGTCTCATTGGATTCAACAGGACTCCACATGCCTGTACCAGCATATAAATAGCAGGATTAGTGTAATAATGTTTAAAGACAAAATATGACACAGTGGGAGATAACAGCAAGAGAAAATGCAGACGCTGAAGGAGGGCAGCAAAGGCAGTGATGATGTAGCACTCCACAGCAGTGCCACTCTTACCACCAAGTCATCTGCTTATTTAGAACCCTGCATGTTATTTGGTCAAAAGGGATCAGAAGATCAGTGTCAGGAAAATGGTAGGCATTGGGAAATTGGTTTTCTTGATTTAGAGAAGCAATTCTGTATTAAGCACTTCTAGGGGAATCACATACTGGTACCCTTGCACACAATTTTAATCCAAGACTAAAATCAGTCCCACTGATTTCCTTGGGTAGAAGAAATAACTATTTAACATGAATAGAACTAAGTCACCCCCCCAAGGTATTAGTGAATTAAAGAAATTGAGCTCATAACTGATTCTTTATGGATGCTCTAAATTCAGGAGAAGGATGAGAAGGTTAATATAAGGCAGCAGGGAGTTTCAAGTAAAGACTTGGGTGATTTATAAAAAAAAGAAAAATTAAAAATCCCTTCTCTATAGTATTAATTTTGCAACAATTCGTTTTAACAGTTTTGATAGCCCTCAGGAGGTCTGGGCTGAAGCAAAGGAAACAGGAAATTTATGTTGCTTAATTTTGACCTTGCTCAGAGAGCAGAGGATTATGTGTCCGTGTTTGTGACCCATGTAGGCAAGGTTCTGAAAGTGGAAACTTAGAGAGGACAGAAACAGGAAACATAATTCTGGAATGTAGGAGGAAATAGGAGGAAAAAAAAAAATAACACAGAGAAAAAAATTATATGGAAAAAATTATAACAAAGGACAGTCTTGAAAGAAGGTAGAATTTTTAAGATATGTAATCTACCAAACATACTTGCAACAAACAAAAGGGAATAATTTTCTTGGAAACTTATTAAATGACCTATTGTTGAATCTGTTGCAATACTGTCGAATCACTGCAAATAGTTAGGTATTTATTTCTCCCCCCCCCCCCCCCCCCGCGTTTTTTTTTTTTTTTTTTTCTGTATTTTTAATTTGCAAAGCATCAAAGAGTTTGCAAAGCAATGTAGGTCAGTGTGACCTGTTCTGGGAATAGCCAATCTCCATAGACATAAGATATTCAGTTCTTCTTAACTACAGAATCACAGAATGTCCCCGGGCTGGAAGAGACCAAGATCATCCAGTGCAGCCCCAGATCTAACACCACAAGCTCCAGCTTGCCTAAGCACCAGGTCCACATGCCATTTAAATGCCTTCAGAAATGGTGACTCCACCACTTCCCTGGGCAATCTATTCCAATGTCTGACAACCTTTTCAGTGAATAAGTGCTTCCTAATACCTAACCTAAACCTCCTCTGGCACAGCTTACATCCATTCCCTCTGGTCCTATCACATGTCACCAGGGAGAAGAGCCTGTCCTCCTCATCACTCCAACCTCCTCTCAGGCAGTTCTAGAGAGCAATGAGGTCTCCTCTTCTCCAGACTAAACAACCCCAGCTCCCCCAGCTGTTCCTCATAGGGTTTATGCTGTAGGCCCTTCACAAGCCTTGTTGCCCTTTTCTGAACATGCTCCAGCACTTCTGTGTCCTTCTTCTAGTGAGGAGCCCAGAACTGAACACAATATTCAAGGTGTGGCCTCATCAGTGCCAAGCACAGGGGATGATCAACTCCCTAGTCCTGCTGGCCACAATGTTCCTAATACAAGCCAGGATGCCACTGGCCTTCTTAGCCATCTGCACACACTGCTGGCTCATATCTAGTCAACTGTCAGTCAATATGCCCAGATCCTTTTCCAACCTTCTGCTTTCCAACCACCTGATTAGAAGCTATAGTAATATCATGTCAACTTCACATTACCTATAGAAATGACAAGCTGAGCTATCTGCCAAAATGGGGAAAAAATGGGCAGTGTGGATACTTTCTGCCCCAATAAAAGCACAATACAGAGGTGGAAGACAAAGTAGATGCAGCCTCATGAGAAGGTGTGCTCTATCATTTGACTTGCTGGTTTGGTCCCTCAGGCAACTGGACCAGATTCTTGCATTCTCACAAAACCTGCCTGGGCACAGTTAAGAGGCACTTTGGGGTGCAGCTGCTCCTTGGAAGTGGATGACCCGAAATAGATTAATAGATGGCTCTCTTCTGTCAGGGGCTGTCCTATCACAGATGGCCTTCTTGTCTCCTATATGCCTCAGAAATATCACCCTCAAGGTGAAACCATCCTCTCTCCCCTGAACATATTTTCCCTGCACAGACCCCTTTGTGAGGACATGGCCACTTCTACTCAACAAATGCTGTCCCCTTGACTTCTGTCCTTTTCCAGGGAGCTTTCTCACTTTTAAAACTACATTTTAATGCCTAATTAGATTTTTTTTAAAATATAAAAATAAATTTTAAAATAATTATCCTGACTGTAGAAAGACTAAGTGAACTTAGCAGTGTTTAGAAAATGATTTGCTACAAAATGGTGCTTTAATCCAGAGCGTAACATGTACTTCATGATGTATGTGATAAAAGTGAACATGTGGCATACACAGTGTTACAAATGTTTATAGCACCACACATCATGACAAAATATTAATTAAAATATTCTGTTATCTTTCTGATGACTATGAAGCTACTGCATGGAAAAGTAGTTGCAAGTAGATACTGAAATGTCTTTAAGTTCATCTTTGAACCATTCCCTCATGCTTGAGTCAAATACTTGGACATCTTTGATGTTTCCAGCAAGAAAATAAGTACTACATGTACCTATTAGAGAAGTATCCCTTTTAAGTCTGCTTATCACATTAAATTTGAAACACTGGTTCTATGGAAGAACTCAGCTCTCAAGAAAATCCTCATTGATTAAATGTCTGTTGTGGAATGTGTCCAGAACTGTTTAATTCTACTGACTTATGTTATTTATCTATATATAAAATTTTAAATTAAAACTGATTGTATCAGCTGTTCCTCAGGAAGCTGAATGCATTTTTTAAAAGTAGCTCCAGTTCTTATTGCAGCTTTGCACTTTTCTGCTTGAATTAAAATAATAATTGTAATATTAAAAAATATATATATATCAAAAAACACAAACCAACTGGTTTCACAGAACACTTTATCCTTCAGGGATATCTTTTTTAAACACATTGATTCATATCCTCCACATTTCTTTGGTAGTCAGATATCACAGCTGGAATATCCATACATCTAAGTTAAATCACTTGGATGAGGAAATACTGTGTGAGCATTTTTTCAAGAATATCAGTATCAATGAGGTTAGATGAACAATCCAAAACTCTCTTAAAAAACATCACTTTGAGTATCAAATGCTGGTTATGTGTTAAACTAAGCACCTGTTATATGGCACATAGTGTCTGTACAGCTGCAAGTAACTTGACGTTGATAACTCTGGAATATTTCCCCCTGCTGTAATGGAGATCAGAAACATCAATGCACTGGCTACCCTGTGCTACTTACTCAGTTAGGTCTTTTTTAGGGTTTTGGAACAACTTATGTTTACCACCATTCACTGCAAATCTGAAATTTATATGGTGAATTAAACAGATCAATCAGTATCTCTCTTGTATGTATTTATGGCATGTCCCAGAGTTTTTGGCTCTAACTCACACATAGGTGTAGTAGAAAATTTCCTCTTCCGAAGCAGTTACAATTGATTTGGACACATCATTGCAAGATATGGATGGAAACTGTTAAAAGGAGGGTGTTTTTTTTCCACAAAAGAAGAAGAAAAAAACACAGGGAGAAACAGACCCGTGTTTTAAAAAAAAAAGGCAGAACACACATTTTTTTGTCTTTCAAAGGTACCCACAATTACTACTTCCTACAACCTTCCTTTTCAGTGCAGGTACCAGTATTGTAGATTACTTTAGAGAGCTTTATGCCTGGAAACAGTAAAGTCTCTCAGAAACACTGCAAAATAGATCTCTGCAGTCAATATTCCCAAGCAGAGTGGAAAATAGCATGTCAGACAGAGGATATGCAAATTCATAACCTTCTATTCCTCCATTTATATAACTTAACCAGCATCAGAATTCTCCATATGTCTGACAAACCACCACACTTTAATTACTCATCTTTGAAGTTACACCAGTTTTTGGTTGTGTTGTTTAGTTGTTTGGACCAGCTATAGAGTGGAATTATGAAGCGTGGCTGCCTTCTCTAGCAACTCCAGACCACATTCTTCCAGCCTGGTGTCCAGGGGACCTGGGAGTCTCTTCTCAGGCTGAGGGATGTGGCTGCTGCTTAATCTTTAGAGGTTCAACCCATAATGAAGCTTTTCATGTGTCCCAGAGATAAACATACAGACACACAGACGAGGACACTGACATGGCTGGTCACACAGACTGCCACAGACAAAGCACTGCTTTCAACAGCATCTACATACAGGACCTGAAAAAAAGCATAACCATAGACAGCCAAGTCATAGGATCATAGAACCAAAGAATCTTAGAATGTATTAGGCTGAAAGGGACATATAAAGGTCATCTAGTCCAATCCCCCTATAATAAGCAGGGACATCTTCCTCCTCTATAGACCACTGAGATGGTCTCATAAGCCAATGTCTGTCTCTGGATTACTGCTTTAAAAACTAGAGAGACACAAGTAAATTTTTCTATTAAATAATTTCCTGGCTTATAATTTTGTTTCATCAGCTTAATGATCTATGCTACTTCCACTTTAAATATACATATTAGCCATCAAACCTGTTCCTTTGATCAGAAACCTATTCATACTCTTCACATTGTTACTTCTACCAGAGCTTAGAACGATTGTCTAAAATTTCTGGGTTTGCTTTTCTTGAAACTCTAAATATTGTCTTGGACTAAAATTATGGACCAACTGCTCTAATTAATGTTTTAAGTAATACAGTATTAGTTCTTATCCTGAATTATTTGGGACCCCTTTTTATGCAGATGTGTCTGCAAAGGAGACAGAAAAAAATGTTTGCTTTAAAAATATATTACCTAAATAATACGCTTGTTCTCCAAGCCAAGCATTGCAGAATAAGTAAAAGGTCTTTCTGTGGAGGCCTACAGTGGGATGGTAGCAGAGTAGAAAGGGTATCACCACTCTTATCCAGAAAGGCTTCTCCCTTTTTGGGTGCAGTTTGAGAACAGGCTTTCACTCACATACTTTTGGTCACTGTTGAGTGTAGGTGCCACTTCTATTGCAAGGACAAAAAAGACTTTATATAGAATATGGGTGTTGTGAAATATACAAAGTTACTCTTCCTTGAAAAAATCGGGTAAGTTCCTGTTCCTAAACCACCTCTGTGGTGTATGTCCCAGGTAAACATAGACAGCTTTAATTTCAAGCAGGGTATGGTTATACACACCCTCATTCCAGATGTAACAGTTAGGTGATCTGAATCTGAGTTTCCATAGTACAGAGAAACACTTAATCTACTATCTGTGGACTTTTTTTTTTTTTCCTCCTGCAGGTACTTTATTTGAAATTCTTTAGGACAGGTTTCTGAAAAGACATGGGAACTCCAGTGACTATAAAATTATCAGGGTTGGAAGGGGTCTCATGAAGTTTCTAGTCCCATCTCCTGTTCAAAGAAGGTTGAGCTATGGGATAAGATCAAGTTCTCAGGGATTTCTGGAGATGGCAAATGTGTATGTTGGGAATCATACCAGGTTTCTGTTGACAAAGTTTTGCTGTCATACCATCTTCAGGAGTTACAAAGGGTTATCAGTCAATTTGAAAATGATGTAACTGTATTGAGACTGTGAATCCGAAGAGGAACAAATCTTTAGTCTATAGAGACAGAAGCTTAAGAAAATAAGCTGCGACTTTTGGGATACAAAGCCACATCTCTTTTAGAAACAGAGATACTATCTCTAAGACAAGGCAGGTATCTCATTTAAACAACAAATGAGCAGACTTAGAGCACCTCAGGTTTCTCAGTTGGGTGCCTGAGCTATCATTAGATGCTAGTTTTAAACATTTAATGTATAAAATATCTTTCTTTGAATCAAAAGCCCGATATCAGATAACCCAAATAATGTTTTACTTGACCAAAACCACAGTATCATTTAACCTTACCTGAACTTTCCATTTATTACTGTTTATCTCCCTTGTTGATAGTAACTAGGTACCAACTAAATTGCTTCACAGAAAGAAAGATACTTTCAAGTCTTTTTGCTACACACAAGTACAAAACTGCAGACAGACACACTGGTCTTGGAGAGCAGAATATATGCAAAATACTACATTTAATTAGAGGAAGCTTAATGGATAGTACAGATGACCTTGAAGAAACATACTGTGGGACAGTCAGTGCTCTGTCTTCTACTGTTCTTGCAGAATGTATTCTCTAGATACTATGTTGTCCTGTCACCTTTTCTGCATCACTGTGAGTTACTGTGTCATCTGTTATCCAATGATATAGACAGTGGGATTAAGGGCACCCTCAGCAAGTTGGCAGATGACACCAAACTGACTGGTGTGGTTGACACACCAGAGGGATAGGATGTTATCCAGAAGAACCTCAACAAGCTAGAGAAGTGGGCCCATGTGAACCTCATGAGGTTCAAAAAGGCCAACTACAAAGTCCTGCACCTGGGTCGTGCAATCCCCATTATCAGTACAGGCTGGGGGATGATGTGATAGAGAGCAGCCCTGCAGAGAGGGACTTGGGGCACAAGTGGATGAAAAGTTGGACATGAGCAAACAATGTGCACTTGCAGCCCTGAGTGCCAATTGCATCCTGGACTGCATCAAAAGAAGTGTGGCCAGTAGGTCAAGGGAGGTGATTCTGCCCCTCTACTCTGCTCTTGTAAGACCCCGCCTGGAATACTGTGTACAGCTCTGGAGCCCTCAACACAACAGGGACATGGACCTGTTGGAACGAGTCCAGGGAAGGGTCATAAAAATGATTGGAGGGCTGGAGCACCTCTGCTACAAAGACAGGCTGAGAGCTGGGGTTGTTCAGCCTGGAGAGAAGTCTCTGGGGAGACCTCACAGTAGCCTTGCAGTACATGAGGTGGTACAGGAAAGCTGGGGAGGAACTTTTTACAGTAGTGTGTAGTGATAGGATGAGGGACAATGGCCTTAAAGTAGAGCAGGGTAGATTGAGATTAGACATTAGGAAGAAGTTCTTTACAATGAGGGTGGTGAAGCACTGGAGCACATTGCCCATAGAGCTGGTGGAGGCCCCATCCATGGAGACATTCAAGGTCTGGCTTGACAAGACTCTGAGCAACTTGATCTAGCTAAAAATGTCCCTGTGCACTGCAAGGGGGCTGGACTAGATGACCTTTAAAGGTTCCCTCCCACCCCACACATTCCATAATTCTGTAATTCTACGATTCAGATCCTACCCTACTGTCACCATCAGTAACTGGTGTATCAGTAGTGGCTCTGTTTTCCTGTCTCATCTTTTAATTTGTCTACAACTGTTACCCATTTCTTGTCTACAGTTTTCACATTCAGATATCTCAGGTATAAAGAATATAAAAATAATAGTTTAGTAGAGAAGATACAGCAAGTGGAAAAAGATGTTTCCATTCTGAACTCACCACCAGTTCTGGCTGCAATGGGGGAAAACTGATAGAAGGCTGTGGTTTTGCTTCTTTGTTCAAATATAAAATATTATTACCTGAGTTGTGGATTTAAGTCCAGTCACATGAATGATAAGCCTTCCTTTGACTTGAAAGGGTCAAAAATTATACTGGCTTTCTGTTACTCTCTGTGTCTTTGTCTGTCATTAAGACTCTGAGGGCACAGTTTGCAATGTAGCATTGCTCTCAGGGCTTTCACTTTCTAAAGTTCTTACTGGATTTCAAGAAAGGCAACAAGAACAGATTGCCTTGAATGATTATTTTTCATCATCTCGGAGACCGTGTAGTTTGCAGAATGTATGACTTGTCATTTGCACACAGCAAAACTTGTAAAATCCAGTAAGATAAATGAATGATGCGTGATGAATAATCCTGTGAATTACACTGAGTATTATTTATCTTTTTGCCACCAACCCTGATTTTCTTTTTATACATTCCATTAGTGTTGGTGATTTGAACATTGATATGCTGTCCTCAGGGTTATAAAGTGCCAAAAGAAATCTAAGATTAATTAAAAAAAGAGGATGAAGAAATCTTTTCCACCACACATATTATTTAATTACCTTTTTTTTGTTAGGTGATCAGGTTAAACCACTGTGTCAATATTCCTTGTTGTCCACTTCAGAGCTGATGGTCAGAAACAGTGCTTTCTCAGTTTATGTCCTTTTGGTGGAGAGGTCAGCTGTCAGCATTTTCAGAAAAAGGCAATTTTCATCACCAACAATTTTAATATGTTTTTTATCGACTACATCAACTGCAGCTAAAGGATACTTATATTCAGAAAAAGTTTCCTTTTCAACCTTTCTTATTCTGATCCATTTTAAAAAGAAGGAAAAAAAAAATCTTATAAACTTCTGCTTCGATTAAAACTACTATGTAGGAATATATAGGGCTTCCTTTATTGTTTTCTTTTGCTTTTTATTCTGACAGTTGAAATAAGCAGCCATAAAGATGACCTGATTAGACAGGAAAATTACTGAACAGAAGAAAATATCTCCTGAAAACTATTACCAGGAAATGCCCCTACTAGCCTGATGACTGTGAGCATAGGAACTAGGCCTGTGGACCACAAGCCTCCTTGAGAAGTACATTTTTGAAGTACACCTGAGTATCTGGATACCAGAAACATCCTCAGATACTATTGATAATGTACTAGACTTGCATGGCAGAGGGTGCTACAAGGTTGGCTTCTGGGAGAAGATGCCAGAAACTTCCCCCATATCAAAGAGAGCCAGTTTCAGCTGGCTTCAAGACAGACCCACCACTGGCCAAGGCTGAGTCCATCAGCAACGGTGTGATAACATATATAAGTAAGAGTAAAATCTGCTGTGCAAAAGCAGCTGGGAGAGAGGAGTGAGAATATGTGAGTGAAACAGCCTTGCACATACTGAGGTCAGTGAAGAAGGAGGGGCAGGCTATGCTCCAGGGTCCAGAGCAGAGATTCCCCTGCAGCCCATAATGAAGATCATGATGAGGCAGATTGTCCTTGTGCAGCCCGTGGAGGTCCATGGTGGATCAGATATCCTTCTACAGCCTGTGGAGAACCCCACACTGGAGCAGGCTCCTGGTGGGACCTTCCACTATGTGGGAGACTCATGTTGGAGCAGGTTTGCTGGCAGGACTGGTGACCCCATGGGGGACTCACACTGGAAAGGATCCACACTGCAGCAGTTCATGAAGAACTCCAGCCTGTGGGAAGGACACACATCAAAGAAGTTTGTGGAGGACTGTCTCCCATCGGTTGGACCACATGCTGTAGCAGGGGAAGAGTGTGAGGAAGAAGGAGAAGCAGAGACAAAGTGGGATGAACTGATCACAACACCCATTTCCCACCTCCCTGTGCTACTCAGAGGGCAGGCAGTAGAGAAATCAGAAGTGAAGTTGAGCCTAGGATGAAAGGAAGGGTAGGGAGGAGGTCAGAGTAAATATTTTTAAATTTCTCATTATTCTACTCTCATGTTAATTGGCAATAAATTAAATTAATTTCCTCAGCTGAGCTTGTTTGGCCATGATGGTAATCAATGTGATCTGTCCCTGTCCTTATCTCAACCCTCAAGACTTTTCCATATTTTCTCCCCTTGTGCACTTGATGGGCGCCTGGTGGCTAGTTAGAAACTGTGGTGGCAATTTCTTATCTGCAAATGTGAAAAATAGCAGGTAAAGAGGGGAAAACATCCTTAGAAAGCATTGGTAACAGCTGCTGACCATTGTAATAGTGAGAACAGGAAAACCATGTTCAAGAATAAAAATTGGTCTGAAAGAACATGAAACATTTTCTATTGGCTGTCACAGATGAAAACCAGAAATCAACAGTATCTGCTGAATGCTCAGACTGGTGATGTCCTATGCTACTGTATGTCTCTGTGTTCCAACAAGGACCCAATACAGCTTCCTTCTCTGAGAACTCCCTGCGCTGCCCAATTTTCTATGAGATCTTGGACTCTCAGGCTGACTCCAGACTCTGTGATGTGGATCATTTTTGAAGCGGGACTCTGTCTCATGTCTTACTGATCCTCCTCTTGGTTCACTTCTGGGATCAGTTCAGTTTCTCTACCTGTCTAGGATGGTTTGGCTGCTTCTGAAATCTGTCTAATTAACTTGATATTGTTATATATCCCTACAAGAAATCTATCATAAGTGTATCTGCTGCTATACTGCTGTTAAGTTGTTTCACTAATAGTAAGTATGCAGGAACCTGGAATAGTGTGTATGTACTTGGTTGTTGTTACTAGTTGTTATCATAATATTGATAGGGTTTGCCATTGATTATTGCCATACTATTGATTGATAGTATATTACTGGTTTCTGAAAGCTTGAGAGAGAGATATATCTACTTTATTAATCATAGATTTACATGCTGCTGGTGATATTTTGAGGTATTTGTAGTAATCTGTATTAAAGTAGATAAATTTAGAGGATAAAAGCCTTCTTGTCCTTGCACATTATGGAATCCTACAAACCCATGGTCATGGTCTTTACACACCCATGGACCTGCAGTTCATGACAACTCTATAATTTGTAATCTTCTATCCATTAAGAACTTAATCTTTTTACTTTCCTCCCCCACAATTCCTTCAGTGCTACACCTGAAAGAGATTGGGTTACCCAGTCATTCTGGGCCATACTGGGAAGAAGTGAGGCTGTGAAAGGATAAAAATCCCAAACCTGGTGACTCATAACCAAGAAAGCCATAGATAAAGAAACACTGGAATTCACTTTCATGTAATCTTAACTCCCTTCTACAAAGCATGACTAAGTTCTAGGATGCTAGTTACATAAGACATTTAATGACATCACTTCCCAGTTTTCTTACTAAAGAGGACTGCATAAGAACACTTTCAGTAGAACTCAAAAACTTTAACTTCCCAGAACTTTTCATAGTCTAAGATACAAATTTGAAATTGTTAGTTAATATCTTATAGAAAAAAAATAGCAAATAAATTATGATTAAAAAGGGCTGGGGGGTCCTTTACTCTTCTCTGTGGTGATGGCTTTTTTGTTTTGTGTTTGCTTTGTGTTTTGTTTGTTCATTTGGTTTTGGTTTTGTTTTTAATTATGGAGAAGGAAAAGAGGTATCCTGGACCTGGGATCTTAAACATTATGCTTTTGTGGGAAATTCTGTTCAACATACTCCTGACTCACAAATGGTGATCCCAGCCAAGCAATATGGGTTACCCAATTATGCACTCAGACTTGTTCTCACAGTTCAGTGCCTTCTCTGCCACTTGTGAAGGAGCATCTCCATTTCTATACTCCACAAACTGGCAACAGTCAGCACAGCATTTATTTTCCTTACTGTATCAACTGTAACATGTAGTGATTCAGAGTCTGCACCATGAGCAGCTGAGCCATTCCTGATGTGGAACAGGCATTTGATATGGAAATCATGTAGTGAGTCCTCTGTAAGCCCATCCTGCCTGTAAATCATAGCTAGTCCTCTGATATATCTGCATAGCACTAAAATCTGGAGAAAGCTTGTAGTGCACAGTTTGGGCTTCAGACCAAGGGAAATTGTGATGCCTTTTTTTTTTTTTTTTTTTTCTTTAAAATGAGGGTTTGGGAAAATGAACTGGTAATTCTGAAATGATCTTTTAACCTTATAAAAATGATTGGCCAGATTTTATGCAGTGAAATACTCCTGTATGCTCCATGAGTACTCAGCATAAGCACACAGATTTATATCCACAGATAAACGAGCCAAGCAGACACTGATAATCAGGATAATTATGCCAATAATACACACACCAGAGAGCTCTAAATACCCAGCTAGTGCTGGAACAAGCCTGATTCATAATAGCATGCTTTTAGAAGTTTTATTCTTTTAGCAGCTGAGGTATTTTTCTGCTAGTTAAATGCCAGACCATTCTAACAGATGCTGAAGTCCTTCCAGTAAACAGCAAACACCCTCCAGCCAAACACCGACGATGTTACCAAGTATCAGTCCAGACCTGGGTGTTGCTGAGATCAGCAAGTGCCTTTGAACTGGGCCTCTTGAATCATATCAGTGCAAGCACCAGGGCATTTAATGTTACAGCAAGCTGCCATCAGCACCTTCTATTACACTGAATTCCTGTTGCCATCTTCCAAATTCTGCCAGTCTCCATTACTGACTGATTCTGTGTCATTGTTGGGTCATGTAAGTATAAAACTCTTCACAGCAGCTTCTCCAGTTATGAATTGTATCTTATGTTTCTACTGAGCAAAGTAAAAATCTCTGGCTTATCATTTAATGCTACACTTGGACAAAGTTTCCATCAGATGATTGCTACCAGATCAGCCTGTCACTAGAAACAAAAAAGGCAGTCTTTTAATAACTATTATTTGCTAAGATAAATAATACCTATAAAATAGTAGCAATAGTTGACAAAAGAACTTCCAAACTGGCAGAAGTTTATTTTATTACTGGTATTCTGCAATTTGTAGCACCCAAGGCATCAGGGCAGCATTCAGCAGTAATACATTACAGTCAAGATTCACATTCAGTTCTCACTTCACTGTTGGGAACATTGAACTTTTTGGGGAGAGGGACATCTGTTTTTTTTTATTATTAATCTAAATCTGTAATTAATTTTTCAGCCCACAACTCTGTTCATAAAATAAATGGAATTATCTACAGTCACTCAGGGAAGAAAGTTCTTCAAATGACATTGTCGTACAAGAACACATATATATACCTAACTTCATATTCAGGGAACATTTTTGATGTTGCAGATGAAGTCTGGATTCACAAACCTGAATACTATTCTGGATCTGGGCAAATAAATGAACTCTTTATTGTGCTGCTGCTCTCAGCTTGACCACATCTAAGAGAAAAGCAGACCAGAGGAAGCTTTTCTTTCTTTTTTAGCAGTTTTCAAGCCACGTAACCCCAAAAAGTGACTTATGTATTAAGCTATAGCTTATTCTGACATTAAGTTTTGTATTAACTTCTTGCATCCATGGTCAGCACAGAGTATGTGCACAGAACCCAATTTCCTGTTACCTGCACAGAGCCTTATCTTCTTCTGTATTGCCTCTTGCTTGTCTTTAGAATCACAGAATCATAAAACCACAGAATGGTTTGGGTTGGAAAAGACCTTAAAGATCATCAGTTTCCAACCTCCCTGTCAGGGACACCTCCCACTAGTCCAGGTTGCTTCAAGCCCCATCCAACCTGCCCTTCAACACTTCCAGGGATGGGGCATCCACAACTTCCCTGGGCAACCTGTGCCAGTGTCTCACCACCTTCACACTAAAGAGTCTCCTCATAATGTCTAACCTAAATTTCCCCTATTTCAGTTTTAATCCATCACCCCTTGTTCTCTCACTCCAAGCCCTTGTAAAAAGTCCTTTCCCAGCTTTCCTGCAAGCCCCCTTCAGGTACTGGAAGGCCAATGAAGGATATTGCTATAAATGCCCTTTTTCTCTTTCAGGAACCTAACCTTCTTGACACTAAGCTACTAATTAATCTTTTAGAAAGTGTCTTACATAGATCCTTTTAAAGTATTTGCCTATGCAACCCTGTAGTCTTTGTCTACACCTTCCTTCCCTTGGAGTGTGGCCTGGGCTCCATAACCCAGTTGTGATACTTCTGGGTGCCTGTGGCCTGGCGCAGATTGAGCAGGAACTCATTGTGCTGATTTCATCAGTTCTTGCAGATTAAACAGTACTGCTAATAGCAAGGACTGCCAGTCCTTGGGAAAATTCCAAACACCAGCTTCTTGGCATGTATCTTTCCTTTCTTCTGTTAGGTGTTTGCTAGTAGCTATTTCTACGTCCAAAACTATAACCATCCACAGAGTCCACCTGCAAAAATTCACATTGACAGGGACTTTCTGATATTACTGCTTCAAAGACAGATTCATGTTCTGCAGCATAAAATGTAGAAAAAAATTGCTGAATAAATACAGCATCAGTATTGCTGTTTTCTAACAAGACAATTATTTTGTTTGTTTTCACCTCAAACTCTCCCCATCTCAAAAACACTTTGCAAAGAGAGTGAGACCACAAGATCTAAGAAAATTTATGATAATTTGAAATTCCCTGTTGGTGCTTAATCCTTTACAACATGTACAGAAACAAAATAACCTGCTGCTCTGATGCAATAACCAAAGGACATTTTCTGTTATGTAAAGGACACTCAGCTGTTCTCTTTTAGTTGCTTCATCCTTATTAAATGATGTAGTACAGATCTATGCAGGTGTTTGGCTGAAAAATCCAAATTTTAAAGGAGATCCTGACCTTGGCTTAAAATAGGCTGGAATTTGCAGATACTATTATGTTCCTTCTGAAACTCATGGCATTTCAACAAGACCTTTATTAAAAGGCCCATCATTAATTATAGAGTGCACTGTGTATCCTCTTGAACATAGAACAGCATAGACTGGGTCCCATCATTATGCCTACATTAAATAATGTGGATTTTCATAACTGTAAGTGCAAAATAATTCTGTTCTCTGATTCTCATGCTTGTCTGTCTCTTCTATAAGTGCTCCTGAATTCTGAGGTATTGGCTAAATGAAACAAAGACAGCACTAACTTACTTGCAGAATAAGAAGACTTAAGTAGGGCAGTTCCTTTCATGTTAAGTCTCAAGAATCATTCAATCTAGGAAAGAGAAGAACATCTGTTGAATTACATTTCAGGGTGTAATATGGTTACAGGACATGTCTTCATTTCTTTGAGCTCAGCAGTTAATATTTTCAAGTTGAAAGACCCCTTTTTTTTTTTTTTTTTTTTTTTTTAAAAAGTAGTATGTAATGAAAAGCTGACACTGCAGGAAAACAAACATTAAAAAAAAAAACAAAAAACAAAAACCTTATATTTAATTCAGTGCTCTTGTTAATCACAGAATTCCCACACTGGCTTGAAAGAGATCATCTGGGATTTATGACAGTTCTAGGGATACTGCAAAAAAAATACAGTTTAAATAGATCCTCCATTCCTATTTGAATCTCTGTAATCTGTACAGTGTCCTATAAGAACATAAAAATACTGAAAAATTATGCAATTATTACAACAACAAACCTGGTTTTAGAATGAACATGGTAAGGAAAATATGCCTGTTCTTACCTTAGGGAATTAATTTGGAACAAAGTCTTCCAAACAAATTAGAAAGACTGAAGCACTTACATTCAAAAGCATGAAAATAATATTTTCCTATTCCTTATGAGACATAAGTTCATTATGCACTGTTCTGTATTCACTTTAGAAAGAACTATTCAACATGGATGTTAGACAGCATCTGCAGATGAGCAACCCACTTCTGGGCCTCATACCTTCCCCCAGAGCAAGAAACTTCCATCAACCTTTATTTACCTTATTCACCAGTAAATATTTAATGTAGAGAGAACCACAACATGAAATCACTTTATTCTGAGCATAAGAAGCTTAATACAACCTCCTCAGTTATCAGAGCTAGATGTGATAAACTCCACTGTAAATTCCTAAACTTTTGGCCCAAGTTGTATGGGTCGCTTAGATGAGTGAGTTGTGCTGAGGTTTCAGGTCTAGATTCAAGGATATGTCCACCAAAACAGCCTTAAACCACCATTCATTCTACAAAAAGCATGGTGTATCCGACATGAGAGACTGTCGAGTGACTGCAGAGGTAGCCATTTAAAATCAATGCCACAGATAAGAGAGTGACAGATTAAAGGCCATTGCTGGTTAATTGCTTGGCAGTAATTGTAATTACCTCAATAGAATGTAATGTGTTCGGCACACAGAAATTTCTGAAGTATAGCAAAAAGAAGTAATTAAATCCATAGCACCTGTTGTTTTGGGTGTTTTTTCCCACTCCACTTGCAGTTGATAAAGACACTCTCTTTTTTTTCTTTTTCTTTTATTTATTTATTTATTTTATTTTTTTTTTGATAGTGTGAAAAATTGTTGGTACTGAATTTGGAGTACCTTGAGTAAATGTCATTCTAGCAATATGTCCTTAACAGAGCGAGCTGCAAATTTGTTTCTGTATGTTAATGTATGCAACACAGATAACATACAGTTCAGAGACAAAATGTGTTTGTTACATAATTCTTTGGAGAAACCTGGAAAGTTGTGTTTAAAGTTTATCATGCATTTGTAGAATGGTTTAGATTGGAAGGGACCTTAAAGATCATCAGGTTCCAATCTCCCTGCTATGAACAGGGACACCTCCCATTAGACCAGGCTGCACAAAGCTCATTCAACATCTCCAGGGATGGGGCTTCTACAACCTCTCTGGGGAAACTATTCCAGTGCCTTCCTACCCTCATGGTGAAGAATTTCTCCCTTATGTCTAACTGAAATCTCTCCTCTTCCAGTTTAAAACCATTACCCCTTGTCCTATCACTACCCTTTCTGAAAAGCCCCTCCCCAGCTTTCTTGGAGCTCCTTCAGGCACTGGAAGGTGCTCTAAGGTCTCCCCAAAACCTTCTCTTCTCCAGGCTGAACAGCCCCAACTCTCCCAGCCTGTCTCCATAGCAAAGATGCTCCAGCCCTCTGATCATCTTGGTGGCCCTTCTCTGGACCCTCTCCGACAGCTCCATGTCTTTCCTGTGCTGAGGGCCCCAGAACTGTACACAGTATTCCAGGTGGGGTCTCACCAGAGCAGAGCAGAGGGGCAGAATCCCCTCCCTGGCCCTGCTGGCCACACTTCTTTTGCTGCAGCCCAGGACACAACTGGCTCTCTGGGCTCCAGCACACACTGGTGGCCCATGTTGAGCTTCTGATCAACTCCCACCCCTAAGTCCTTCTCCATAGAACTGCTCTCCAGGCATTCTTCCCCCAGTCTGTACTTGTGCCTGGGGTTGTGCTGACCCAGGTGCAGGACCCTGCACTTGGCCTTGTTGAATTTCATGGGGTTGGCATTGGCCCACCTCTCCAGCCTGTTAAGGTCCCTCTGGATGGATGCCTCTGGTTTTCCAACACGACTGTGAATGCAACACAATTGGGATATCCACTGAACATCTGTTTTGATGAACTGGAATTGTGCAGTAGGTCTATGTAGATGGAAGAAATTACAGTGGGCTGGGACTGTTTGGAAAACAGAATAGCTGCCTCTTTGGAATTTAAAACCTCCTAAAAAGTTAGGATTTCAGACACATCAAGTGCCTCCTATTCCAGCCATGGCTCACAGTCTAGGATTTATTGCTCATTCTAGGGGTCCCAAATGTTGTTTGGAATTCACATAAATGTTTAAATTAAATGCAGGAGATGCAAATCTCAGTAGATTTATTAATGTCTAACTGGAGAGAAGATTATATCAATTAGGCACTATTTGAATGAACATGACACTGATTATTCTAAAATCATACCATGATATTAAAGTATCTTGAGTTGGATTGGATTCTACACGAAAGAAAATGAAATAACAAATTCTAATGATTTTCTGCAGTTGAATTTGGAAACCATTTGCCAGTTTCCAGTTTAATCTAAATCCTCAGCCCCTTACTCCAGCTAATCTCAAATTAATTTTCTATTTATGTCTTCATACTGTACTTACTGTCAGAGTATCAGTGCCTTTTCTCTTTATTCTCTCCAGACTTGTTTGTAGAGCTGATCTCCTAGGGAATACTAATAGTATAAAGCTTCTAAATGCTGAAGTGGTCATGTTTTACTAACACTGATAAACATAATGGTCAATCATTACTAAAGGCTGTACAATTCAGAATCTTTAAGAAGTTTGTATCTTACATGGTCCAGAAACATCAGTTCATATACTGAAATTATACTACAGACAAAGAACACATTTCAAATGTTCTTTTTCCTGTCATTAGATTGCCATTTATTTTTCAACCCAGAAACAATCTCTTTTTTAATTTTTCAAGTATAAAGACTAGGTTGCTTAGGGATTTACTCTAGGTTTTTGCTCATGATAATTTCATTCATGTTTCCTATTAAACTAATCAGTAATAACACTTCAGCATAATTAACACACCATAAGCATATTGTTTGAGGATGCTAAATGTTTATGGCTTTACATGTCTCACTTGTTTTTCAGTAACTTATGTATCTGCCTAGACATTAACTAGGCAATAGTCTTTGGCTTTATTGTTATTACCAACTGTGTTCTGTTTTGACTAATCCATTACTACACTTCAGATAATTGATGTTTTTTCTTGCAGCTCTGGAAGAGGCAAATACAATCCCCAATTGAATTTGGATGAGTGAAGTTACTACTTTCTTTTTCCACATGGTCGTAAGGAGAAACAATATTTTGGTGCTTTTAAATAATAATATTAAATGTTTCAAGGACCATCTCTTCCAAAAGCCTCTTATTTATATTTTTTTACCTCATTATTTCCTTTTCCTCTTCTTGTACCTGTATCTCTACTCTGCCTTAATGTCAGCAAGAAAAATCCTGCGGCTTCACTAAAGGAAAGTGATGTTTGACACTCACAGCATGAAGTACCATAAGATCATTATAGACTTTGTGATTACAATAAAATTATTTAGAAAAAAAATAGAAAATAAAATAATTAGAGGCACTGAAGGCTACTAGTTCATGAGCAGAAGATCAGAATCTCTGAAAATCAGTTTCTACAGCAACTTCTGCAGTTTCTCTCATGTATGTGAAGTATCTAATGTATTTCTTCCACTCAAAGACATTCTGATGGCTTTGGTAGATACTGCAGAAACAGAAGAAGTTACTTGAAAGATACTGCAGAAAGGGAGGATGCTGCTGGTTTTTCATCCCGCCCCATAAAGCTTCAGGGATTTTAGTATAAGTCTTTAGGAGAATTTGGTGGAGAAACTGGGGACAGCACTTCCTCTTCCAAGATCTTACTGGGTCATACTTCAGTAGGAAAAGTTCAGTCAAGTTTCAGCTGCACCATCTTTGTACCATGCAGTGGCTGTTTCTTGCATAGATGAGCCAGGTGAAGATGATAGAAAAAAAGATGGCAGAAAGAGCCTTCTGCCAACCCTCCTTACAGTGTTCACATGAAGAGCCCATGGGCTAGAGGAAATAGGCACATAAACCCAAACCTTTCTTCTCTCACTCTCCCCAGATTCAAGGGGGCCATGCAAACCCATGCAGTGTTAGTAAGGGACTTCCCTGCTGACCAGCTGTGTGCTGATGGCATCTCCTATTGTGCCTCAGTGCATGGCCAGTTATTCCTATTTCAGAACAGCTTTATGCAAACACACCCCCCTCCCAAAAGACCCATTTATGTTCTCCAAATGTATGGGTTCTCCTGCCTACCCTCTAAAAAGCAAACAACCAAATACATATCTTAGCTATTCTTCACATGGAGGGACAGGATCTGAGTCCTCACATCAGGCAGTTACAGTAACTTTTCCTTGGATAAAGGAAAGCTGCCTGGCCATTGCTTTTCTCAACGTGATTTCTCTGTAAAAAGCAAGTTCTGATAAATGCTTTGGTTGTAGGTGTCAGTGTTCAAGATTCATATCATTTATTCCCAGGAGGTCAATATTGTACCTATGAGTCAGATACCTGAGCCTAAAGGAGGATCAGGTATATTGCCATTTTTAGTGCTCCTAATGCATGTCTAATTGCACACAAAAAAAAAAGCACAACAGGATATTGAGGGATACACATTTATGAAACATGGCAAAATTTAGCTCCTTTATTAGCTTTAGTTCATACAGCATCCGTGCTCCTTTGATACTATTATTATTACTCCAAGATCTTTTTC